>NC_053490.1:132104632-132404632 GCF_905171775.1 Rana temporaria | reverse complement strand
CACAACTACATGTCTTAGGATGGCAAGGCACACAACTGCTCCTCACTTCATTCACGCACGCTGGTTTCCGACTCTGCTATCTACTGTCAACTCTTTGCTGTGAAGAACGGAAATTCAGGGAAGCAGCAATGAGGAGTCAGCAACATTGAATAATTTTAACAAAACAGTTTACTGGAGAAGGTTTATTTTATTGCACTCAATGGGGTTCATTTACTAACTCTGGTGCAGCTGTGCACGGTAGCCAATCAGCTTCTAACTTCAGCTTGCTCAATTAAGTTCTGACAAAAAGCCTGGAAGCTGATTGGTTTTTATACAGAGCTGCACCAGATTTTGCCCTCCCCAGTTTTAGTAAATTAAAGCGGTTGTATAGTTTTGGAGATATTCCCCTCTCAATGCGCCACTGACTGCAGTGGTGCATGCGCACAGGGGATTCATAGCTGAAGGCCCGGCAGAGGCCGCACCTTGCTGAAAAGACCTCTCCCAGCGCTGTGAGTGGCTGGAGCCGCAATACCCGGAAGACATGCCAAGGCGAAATGTCAGCTGCCTCGGCGTGGACCAGGAGGGACACCGACGTTTTAAGGCAAGTATTTCATAATGAGCTAGTATGCGGTGCATACTAGCTCATTATGCCTTTTCCCTTACAGGTGTAAAAAAAAAAAAAAGTCAGCGGGTATACAACTGCTTTAACCCCCAACTTGTTGGCCTCAATGTATGGGATCCTAGCCTTTTGGTGCTGAAAGCTGCTGGGCACTGAATGGTACTAATGTTTAGGGCAGTATGCGCCCAAGGACGATTGCCTGAAATGCAAGCAGTCCGAGTTCTGGGCTTTTGTCCCTGGGCACATACTGCCTTAGGCCCCGTTCACATGTGTGGACCGTATGTCCTCATTTTCATCCATCTGTTGCGGATGAAAACGGGACATACATTGGTCCCTATGTGATTACGGGGTGTCAGCGGATGACCATCCGCTGACACCCGTAATCACCATCCTCCGCAAAGCTCCGATTTTTCAGACGGAAGAAAATCCTATTTTTCTTCCGTCTGGCGGATCGGATCGGATGAACACGGACATACGGTCCTGCACAGTGTGCGAGGACCGCCCTGTCATCCGACGGCTCAGCAGGGATTTTACGGAGGATCCCCGTCTGAGCTGTACAGACACACGGAGGCGGATCATTACTGATCCGCCCCGTGTGAAAGGGCCCTTAAATGTTACTATTTCTTAGTGCACAGTCCATCTGCAGTATCTTTCAGCCTCTTATAGATTTTTCCAGGCTGCTGACAGCGGGGCTGGACAGTGCCTGCTGCCAGCTGGACAGTGCCTGCTGCCAGCACCAAAATGCCAGAGACTCATGCATCAGGGCTAAATGCCCAGTGTGAAGCCTAAAAGATTAACACTGGGGGTTAAAACACTGGGGGTTTAATATAGCTTTACAGGTCTTTGTTGGAGTATTTTTCATTGTGACATGTTTCAGGGCCCAGCAGACAACTATTCAACATGTCTATGCTTGAAAGTACTTCCATTAAAAGAATGAGTTAAAAACGATAGAAAATAGTTTGGCTTGCAGTCCGCTGAGTGGGCTGCCAGAGAAGCAATTGTGCTGGGAATTATTCCTCAATTGGAACAGTAAAGCTCGAGGGAAGCGTGCATTTTCCTTAGAGGGAGTCTTAATGATAAAACACTTTGTACTTTTTCTCCAGCCCTATAAAAAGACCTGGAAAGCTTTGTATTTGCCTTATTTAGGAAGGGATAAAGTTTGCTGAATTTAATCAGACAATGCATTATTAAATGGTACAGATAGGTAATTCCTGAGGCTCCCTCAAATAACTGATCCTATTACAGGTTTAAAAGCAGCAACAAAAAATAAAAACAAGAGAAGAAATCCTGGTAGTTTAGTGGAGTTACATGCTGCTATGGCCAGTATGGGAAATGAATACTTACCTGTGACATTGCAAACACCACCAGTTATACCAAGTATTACAAGTTTACCCAACATTTGAAAGAAAAAAATAAAGTTTCGTAATGTTTGGCTTTAACGAAAAATGAAATGTCTCAACTGAATTGTTTTTTTTTTTGTTTTTTTGTTTTTTTTCTGGATTAGCTGGGGAAGGATTAGAACTTCTTTTAATGCTGCATTTGATCACATATTTTTCCTTTAATATCCTAGTTACTGTGATTTTACTAGACCAGAGTAAAGGAAATTTTCCAACAGTAATACAAACAGAAATGAGGGAAAAAAATAAACCTGGTCTGACTCCTCTTACCCGATAGAACCTCTAAAAGTTTAGGCCCCACCCCAGCTTCCTGTATTATTTTCCTGTCTTTGCTGCTCCAGGGCAGAAAAAGGATTCAACCTGAACCTTTTATCTTTTTGCCCTTACCCAACTAATTTCCTGTGGTCTGCCACCCAAGTTCCATTACTCTGCTGGTCAAAGTTCCCACTGTACAGCTTCTAAATGTCGATTTATGCCAGAAGCCCCATTCTGATAGTCTTGGGTGTCCAGCACATGATTTGGAGGTTGTCAGTAATCATTCAATGGACTGGACTTTGTGTAATCTCACAATGAAGGTGGTGTTCGTGATGGCCATAACTTCCAGCCAAAACATTTTAGAACTGCAAACGCTGTGTTCCAAAGAACTACACAATCAAGCAGTTTTGCTAAAACAGGCCAAAAGTTTGTTCTACATTCCACTTGCCTTAGGACATGGTGCTGCTGCCAATATTTCAAGTCATGGATTTGGGCTACCACACATGCTAGAGGAGTCACGGTTCCCAGGGTGCATATTGAAGACAACAATATGAACACATGCTTATAGACGATTCATGATTTAGCTTGGCACTCGAACAGGGAATCCAGCTTCTGGAATGATCACAGCAACTTGAGTCAGGAAGACAATCCAAAAAGCCTATGTCAACGAAGGGGTAAATCTTCCAGTGGGCCCTACAGCACACTCTACCAGAGTAGTTTCGTCATCAGGGTAAGACCATAAAGGCGTTTTCCCAGAAATTCCCTACAGGACAGAAACATGGGTATCATTTGGCACCATCCTGTCCCATTATTGGGTAAATCTAGCATCTCTAACAATGGTCCAGGTCGGGAGAGTGGTTCTACAGTCTTAGGCTTTGTAAAATTACTATTTTTTTTCTGCATCACAATCCCTTCCTTAATTGCTACATTTCACGTGTATGCTGCTTGTTGGTAATTTTCATTTCCTGGCACATTTCCAGGAATGGCAACATAGGAGTCCCACTGTTGGATGGGTGGAGCTTAAACTTATATAGTAGTCAGACTTATGAGGTAAGAGGAGCAGTGCTTACCCATGAGTATGCTGCCATGCAGCTTATGTGCCAGGAAAGGAAAAATTACCGCCAAGTACACAATTTTCCAGAGGAAGGCTAAAATCCATCTCAAGCTTTGTACAGATGTCTGTATTCTTTGCATATTTACACTTACTTCCTGTTCAGTAAGTTGCTATCACCATGACTGTTAGGCCCCTTTCACATGGGGTGGACACATTCAGGAGTCCACGTGCTTTGCAGGAAACTCTGTCCGCCGATTCCCACTGTACAGGCGAATAGTCTGTGGTCGTTCTGCTTATGTAGATCAGACACAGTCCGCTGTCCTTTATGGGCAGGCGAATGTTAACAGACTGCCTGTCCGTTTACACCCAACTGACATCCGATCCGACTGGCCAGAATGGATCCCCATCCGTCTGTTTTTAGCGGACAGAAACGTATTAGATGTCGGTGGTGTCAACAGACATATGTCCGTTGACACCGTCGTTTCATAGAGGGCAATGGATGGTCCGATTATGTCTGCCTTAAAAAAAAAAAAAAGAAGAAGACCAGTCCACCAATGTGAAAGGTACCCAATTGAAGGAAAATTTCTCTAATGAAGCCCCAGATAGCTGTTGAACTTGACATAGAGGCTCAAACCCTTCCTGATTCTACTTGAAACAAAAAACTGTTTTAGCTGGAAATACACTTTAATGTTAACCCTTCCACCCCCAAGCACACTACAGTAGCGTTTCTTCCTTTGTGAAAACATTTTGCAGTGTAGGTACTGCTGCTCAGTTAGAAAAAGTCAGTAGATTAAACCTATTAACAGAATAACCCATGGAAATGCATCTGTTGGCATAATTACTATAGGGCTTCTGGTCATGTGATTGATATAAAGAGTTCTTAGAATAGTGTTTAATTCTGTATGTTCATAGGGACAGGTTTGCTTTGTCACTGCAGATACAGGCTCTGCCTCCTGCTGTACAATGTGCTATAGAACAGATGTGTTTTATTGCTCATTCTCACAATGCAAGCCTTTGAGTCATCTGACACATTGCAAACAATGCACTTGTGCGGCTGATATCCCAGATTAACAGTTAAATAGAAAGGAAGCAAACTAATATCAGTGAAACACTCAGGTACCTCTAGTGACCATCCTACAAATCCCTATATTCAATACCAAGATACAGTATGTAGGAGTAAGCATCTACCCATTGAGGGACCCATCCAGGCAGAGAACCACATTTCCCTCCCATCCAACACCTCTCTTCTCTTTTTTAGTCCTGTCTGGTCCACATTTCTCCCCAACTGCAGTGGAGGAGCAACAGAATTGTGAATGCCTGATCCTTACTCCTCTTAAGCGTCGTACATACTACTAAAACTGACAGCTCGCGTCAGAGCCGCTGTACAAACAATCCAACGTTAGTACAGTGATCTCTCCTGCTAAACTATTTGTCCCCCACCAGAACACTCCGGTCAGTGCTCCCAGCCATCAGCTTCTGTCGGACTGGCTGCTGTACACACAGGCCAAATGTCGGCCAGTTTCTATTGAACCCGCCGATTCGGCCGTGTGCAGGGATGGACTGGCCATTGGGACTACAGGGAGTTTCCCGGTGGGCCGATGGCTCAGTGGGCTGGCTGTAGGGACAGGGGACTGCCGCTCCCCTCTGCTCCTCTGTCTCTCCCTCCCCGCACCTGGGGGGAACAAAGAAGCAGGGGGAGGACCAGAGGAGCATGGGGGGAGGGGACAGACAGCTGACTCAACAGCTATGGCCTGGGAGTTTCTCACTTCTGCCTAATCTTGTCCCATAAGGAGGGCACCAAACTGATTCTTTGGCCCGGGTGAAATAATGTCTAGCTTCCCCACTGGTACTGCCTATAAGAGTACCAGTACCAGCCGTTCTACTCTAATAAAGTAGAACGGCTAGTGGCTAGTGTATTATTGGAGAGGGGACTTGGATGGCTGGCGGGGTACGGGAGTGGTCCGGACACCATGGGAGAGACCTGTCAAAGTGGGCCAGTCTGGATGAAGTCCAGGGCCAAATTTCTGTCCCAGTCCAGCCCTGGCCGGGTGTACTAGGTTCAACAGCCAAACTTTCAGTATACACGCAATTACTTATCTTTTTATTGGAGTTTTTGCCTCTGATATTTCTTATGTAGTCTTTGATGGGCAGTCTTCCTCCTGCGTATGCGCTTCTTTTTTTAATATATATAGTTAAAAAAAAAAAATCTTTAAAAAAGCGTAAGCATATTAATATATAAACCTCACATAAAGAAGTTGCTTTTGGGTCCAACCAATACTTTTTTTTCGGATAAAGGGCTCTTTCACACGGAGCGGATCCGTATTGATCCGCCCCGTGTGTGTCCGTCTGCTCAGCGAGGATCATTCGTAAATCCCCGCTGAGCTGTCGGCGGAGACCGCCCTGTCTTTCCTCCGCTCTCCCCTATGGGGAATCGAATGAATACGGACCGTGTGTCCGTATTCATCCGATCTGTTCCGCCAGACGGAAGAAAAATAGGGTTTTCTTCCATCTGAAAAAGCGGATCTTTGCGGAGGCGGATGTTTGTGTACGTTAGCGGATGCTCAATCCGCTAACGTCTGCAATCCCATAGGGAAGCATTACAAGTAAACGGACTTGTAAAAAACGGACCGTTTGTCCGCCCGTGTGAAAGGGCCCAAAGAAATGTAAGGCTTAGAATGTCTGTGCCCCCACTGAGGGGATTTTCACCACTCACATCTATTTTATATATAAGAACATGAACTTTCTAGTACAGGAAGAAATGTCCTCAACAAGAAAAAAAATAAAGCTATAAATTCAAACATTTAAAAGGATAGGGATGAGTTGAAACCTGTCAGGTTAATTTCAGTCTGTGCCCTTATTGGGGGTGTTTTACCTCACTTCCTGTTCTGGTGATGGGTGTTAAGGCAGAAGTAAAGAGATTTCCCTACAGCAATTAAAACCCGACAGAGGCTATTGTGGTCTTACCTAAAAAAAAAGAAGGCTCTATTATGTCCAGATTCCTACAGACCAATTTCATTGCTAAATTTTCAGATTTTAAAAAATTGGCTAAAATTCTGGCCAATAAGTTTGAGTAGAATTAATACAGCCATATTATTAATCCAAACCAGTGTTTCGCAATTAGTCCTCAAGGCACACCAACAGGTCATGTTTTCAGTCTTTCCGTTATTTTGCACAGGTGATTTGATCAGTTTCACTGCCTTATGCTGGCCATACACTATACGAAAATTCGGCCGACATTCGCTCGTTAAGAAAGATCTTTCGTTTTTCGGCCAGTTAATGGGCACAAAATCAATAATCGTTTGGACGTTTTTGAACCAAAAAAGGAAGGACAAGTTTGGAAATTTTCTGCCGAACGAACGATAAATCGGAAGGTTAATGTGTTTCCCGTCCGAACTTTCTGCACTAGGTATATGTAAAAAAAAAAATTTTTATGTCCACTGAACGATTTATCGGTCATTACATGATGGCACTATCGTTTGCGCTCACGAACAAACTTTAGTTTTTTCGAAAGTTCGTTCGGACGATTTTTCGTGGAGTGTATGGCCAGCATTAGTAATTACCACCAACGTTTCATCTGAGGGAAATCCTGAAAACATGACCTGTTGGTTTGCCCTGAGGACTGGAATTGAGAAACACTGATCCAGACCAAACAGGATTTATACCGAACTCTTAAACTGATGTCAATATAAGGCGCACAATCTTGACTATTTAGATTCCTGTGGATAACTTGACAATTAGAGCGTTGCTGTCATTAGATGCCGCTAAGGCGTTTCATCGCATAGAATGGCGTTTTATGTGGGAAGAGCTTAGACATTTTGGCTTTAGGCGTATGCAGCACTGTCCCCGGAGGAGCTGCTGATTTGTTTTGGGTGGCACATTCACCTCATGGCTCTCAATTCCTAGGGGTGAATGGTGCATATAGCAGAAGTGAAGGAATGTCCGCAACAGGTGTCTTTTGCTGTGCTCTTTATTACCCAGCCGGGTAAAAACAATAAACTTGTGGTGAAAAAGGTAGAGTTGAAGGAAGAAGGAGAATAGCAAAATCAGGCGTAGTAATAGGGAAACAGTCCTGCTCCCACATTCAACACTTCTTTGCGCCACTCCTGCCCGAGTAAGAATAGCGTACCCGGACAGGCCTCTCTCACAGAAGGTTTGCTTTTCAGGGTCCTAGACTATGGAACGCTTTACCAACCAGCATTCGGTTGGAGGAAAACCACCTGACTTTCAGAAGACGGATCAAAACTCTGCTCTTTTGATGTCATGAGACACGAACAACTAGCGCCCAGAAGCGATTCAGTTCGCATGCGCCGCGCTTTATAAGTTTTTCATTCATTCATTCATTCACAGAACCGGCAGTCAGAGTATGGCTCGAACCTTTGTGGAGAAGTCTCTGCCACAGACCCTCCCAGAATGGATTCAGAGAGAAACCTCTGCCACAGGCCCTCCTGATTGTATTTACGGAGATGAACCTCCTTCGTGGAATTACGCCTGGATCTCCTAATTTCTTTCAGGTACCGACTGACAGGTGACCAGCCTCCCAGTGTCCGGATACCTCGATCCCTGGTGGATTGTGGAGACCCTATTGGATCGCCAGCCTCTCATTGGCTCTCCTCAGATGGACTCCCCACCGAACAGCTATACCGCTTGGGATCTTCAGGATTGGGGACCCAGTCGACCACTGGGCTCCCTGCCACGACTCAAATGTTTCGGACCCACATGGTCCCGAAACCAGGAACTCCACGTGGCACGCACGCCCCAGCCAGGTAGGCCATAACGCCGGGGCGTGGTGGTGCAGACACCCTAAAGCTGGATGCCGCACCCTTTAGGAAGAAGAACCCAGAACCAATGGTGTCTGTCCCATAAATACCCTTGCACAGCGAGGCTCAACCTTCCCGATTGGCTGCTGGGGAAGAGCACCCAAACCTTGACTCCACCGCTGCCACCTACTGCCCTGGGGTGGGAAGGACACCCCAACACAACAGAATGAGCCCACAGCACAGGCAAGCTGAGACAGAGACCCAATTTAAACATTTTAACCAGATCAGAGTTTAACTACACTCTGATCTATTTCTAAATTTAAATAGCACCGGTACTTTGAAGTAACCAGGCGCTACACATACTTTCTGTGGTACTTTCTTGGGTTAAGCCAAAGACAAAAGACTAACACACAGCTCCTTTCTCCATCTGCAACGTAGAGAGCGTCCTGACTCTCCTGCAGTCCAAGGGAGGGGGCGAGCACGACACTCCACACCAGGGAGAAAGCCTCGCATTGCTGTGTGGAGTTACAGACAGAACAGGAAGTGAGGATTTCTCAGAAGAAATAAGGACATTTAAAAGCGAAATCAAAGGATGAGGTAAGTGAAGGAGGACTGCTCTAAGGTAAAGGAAGCGATTTAGGATTTTTTTTCAACTTTACAACCCCTTTAAGGGCCGGATAAAGGCAAGCAAAAGGCCACATCCAGCCCCAATGCTGCAGTTTAGAGACCACTGCTATAGTGCCTCTGGCTGCTTTGTTGAGATGAAGGAAAAGGTTAGAGGCTTCTGTAGAGACAAACATGAAAAAAAAAAATCTCTCTATGCAGACGATATGCTGCTATATCTGCCTGATTACTGCAATGTCTGTCATAGAAAAGTTTTGTTACTTTTTCCAGTCTTACGATCAACTGGGAAAAGTCTATAATACTCCCATTGGACCCCTCTGGGACCCTCTCCCTCCTGCAGAATCATAGCTTGAGGTGTATGGAAAGGTTAAGCTTCTAGGGGTGGTTATCTCTACTCTTAAGGAATCTGTCCCCTATAATTTGCTACCACTACTTAAAACAATTTAGATCTCAGAGTAAAGTATGGTGTAAGTTGCCAATCTCTGTGGCAGGCCGTACCAATCTCTTGAAAATGATTTGGATGCCACAATTAACGTATTATTAACATAACTCGCCCTGCTGGATTCCACCGAAAAATATTTGAAGAAACTTGCTAAAAAAAATTTAGAACCTGATATGGGCTAATAAGCCCACAAAAATGATATACGAAGATTTACAATATCCAAATGATCAAGGGGGCTTTCAGCAGCAAATCCCTGGTTACGTTTTCAATTGGCCCAACTCCAACATCTTGCAGGCTGGGAAAAAGATGGTCTTCATATACCCTCTTATAATAAACTCAGTTCTCTATTTCACAATGACAGCCTTTTATTGGCCTTGGATTCATCTACTCCTCCTTTTAATCATAATACTTATCCTACATTATTTAACCCACAGCGCTGTCACCTTTTTTTAAACCCCAACCCAAAATTAATACCTGTGCAACAACCTGTATCATAAATACCAATGACTAACGTTATCCTATATAGGACTGCTGCTGTTAACCAAAAAACTATATAGTAGCTGCTTGTCACAAATTAACTAAATAAGTGCACAGCGCTGTCCCAAAACAGTATCACTCCAATTTCCCCATCAGTACAACAAGATATGTATATAAGTGATCAAACAGTATACATATACTAAGTAATCAAACAATATACATATAATCAATATACTGTATAATAAAAGTGCACGTATGATTAGTCCCACAAAATAGTTCATATTAAACTGCTTCATAGAAAGTGCTTCTTAAAAGACAACAGTACTCCAGTGCAGCTTCTGTGCTCTTAGTGCTTCATGCAACACTCTGTGCTTTCACTCACTCACCAGATATCATTGACCTTGTGCTTTTCAGCTACAAAGTCTCCATGGATATCACCCTCCTGTGTCTTGGCAGGAATGATCAGCTTCTCCTCTCCTTCACCGATATGCTCTCCTAGTGCTCTATTGTGCTGCACTATTCAGATCTGCATACCTTGGACACCCTACAGGGGAACAAAAGGGGGATCCCATCCAGGTTTCTGGATCAGGTGGGATTTTCCAGGTGTGATAAATGTCTGCAGATCAGAGTGGGATCCTAGGAGATGGAGCATTCTATGGGTTCTCGCATCCTGTGCACTCCTCGCTCTAATTCATCTCCCCTCTGCCCGTCTATGGGGGGGGGGGGGGGGTGCTCAGCTCAGCTCTGCAATCCTCTGCAGCCAGGGAGCATCTGGGGCTCTGCAGAGGCTTCCCGACTGCAGAGGCTGTTTACGGTTTGATCACTTATATACATATCTTGTACTGATGGGGAAATGGGACGAATACTGTTTTGGGACAGCGCTGTGGACTAATTAGTTCATATTCATCCTACATTCTATTTTATTTATAAGGTCTGACAATCCATAAAAAAAAAAAATGCTGGATTAATAGTGTATACCATTATGGTCACACAGAACACTCTGAAGTTTTTTGTCTGGAAGGTTTTTTTCAGCTGGAAACGCTCTGGGATTAATACTTTCGTGCAGTTGTACTCCGAGGGAGTTCTGAAAACCTATCAGCGGCTCTGTATGAACTTCAGGATCGGAAGTATTTTTTCCCCATCACCTAAAACAAAGACGTGCTCTGAAATTCCAAAGTTTGGTCCCGAACGCCTCTTTTTTTGTAACTCCCATCTTGGACAGTGTACCTACATGTAGGCAGAAATGGGAGTCGGATGTTGACGTGGCTATAGGAGACATAGTTACCTAGTTGGTAAAAAAAACACCACAGTCCCATATACACAATCATATACAAACAGTTGATCCAGAGGAAGGCAAAAAAAAAAAAAAAACAGCAAAGCATGATCCAATTTGCTCCAGTAGGGGGAAAAATCTATCCTGATCCCCCGAGAGGCAATCGGATATTCCCTGGATCAGCTTTACCTATAAATGTCAGTACCCAATTATATTATGTACATTTTGGAAATAATCCATGCCTTTTTTTAAGCAAGCTACTAAGCCAGCCAGAACCACCTCTTGGGGAAGTCTATTTCACATTTTGACAGCTCTTACTTTGAAGAACCATTTCTGTATTTGTATATAAGTGATCAAACCGTATACAGCCTCTGCAGTTGGGAAGCCTCTGCAGCGCTCCAGATGCTCCCTGGCTGCAGAGCATTGCAGAGTTGAGCCGAGCCCCCCCCCCCCCCCCCAATAAACGTGTATTTGGAGATTAAATCTCTTTTCCTCTAGATGTAAAGAGTCCCCCTTGTCCTCTGTGACGACCTTTCAGTGAATAACTCAACACCAAATTCACTATATGGGATCAAACAATGAAGAAAGTTCAGTTGGTCTTTGTCTCCAACTCAAAGAGTCACCCAACTCTTCATCTTGCATAGGTCCTATCGAACCCCAGAACTGCTGCATAGGATAGGTAGGAAAGAATCCCGAATGTTCAAGATGTGCCTAATCTCCTAGCTCTTTTATTCACTTGTTTTGGAGATGTCCAAAATGACACTGGTATTGACAGGATGTAATAGATGTGATAAACTCAGTTTATAACACTGTAAATTCCAGATCCCGTTCTATGCCTATTAGGTTATATAAATCCCAACAATCTAGAATATGATCAGGTAGTGGCTGTTATAAGATCATTTTTTATGGCCTGTAAGTTGATAGCCTGTTGGGTCTTGTCCAACCCTCCTTCCCTGGGGGACTAGACCCTGGAATGGATAAACATGTTAGGTTATACTTGATATTAAAATAAATGTGTTGTTAACACTTTATCAGCCTAACTAAGCATTAAGAAAAAGAGAGGGAGAGACAGAGGGCCATATTCTCAGTGAAGTTACGATAGAGTAAGTCAGATACTCCATCGTAACTCCCTTTTTTGGCCAGTGTATCTATGCTCCTGATTCTCAGAATCATTTTTGCATAGATACACTTAAGATCCGCCATCTGTAAGTCACTTACACTGGCGGATCTTAAATGCAATGACGCCGGCCGCCGCTAGATGGCATTTACGTGAAGGAGTCATTTGCATATGCAAATGATCCTTCTACGCCGATTCCCGAACGAGTTCGCGTCGCGTAACCGTCGCTAACGTCGTTTGCGTAAGCGGAAATTTAGTCCTGCTATATGGAGGATTAAATTTCCGCAAGTCTCGCGTAGGCCATGTTACGGATGGCGTCGGGTCCCTGTCGTGTTTTTTTCGTCGAGTACGTCGTTTACGTAAGTCGTTCTTGAATACGACTTTACGTCAATGACGCACACGTCGGCGTCATTGACGTTTTCCGCCGAGAACTGGAGCATGCGCACTGGGCTTTTTGCAGCCCAGCGCATGCCCAGTTCTTTCGCATCGGGGGCGCGCTTCATTTGAATAGAAGACGCCCCCTTGGAGATCCGCCAGGCTACGCCGGGACACTTACACTCCGCTGTCCCAACTTATGGAGCAAGTGTTTGGGGAATACAACACCTGCTCCAGTAAGTTGGGACAGCGGAGTGTAAGTGCCCTAAGCGCAGCAGGCGGATATTTTTCGAGAATATGGCCCAGAGAGAGGAGAGGATATGAAAAAAGGGAGTGAAAGTCAATTTCTTGTTCTCGGGGGTTCATTTGTTGGTCGTTTT
The DNA here is from genome assembly GCF_905171775.1 of Rana temporaria. NCBI lineage: Eukaryota > Metazoa > Chordata > Amphibia > Anura > Ranidae > Rana > Rana temporaria. Next base: position 132,391,883 of record NC_053490.1, on the reverse strand, counting down.
ATTTGTATATGTTTGTTATGTGATAGGAAAAAAATTAAATCCGATTAAATAAAAAAACAAAAAACCTGACCTATAATCTTTGCCTGATCTATTGAAAATTTAAAATAACACTTGGGTTGGAGATGTTCATAAAAATGAACCTATCTTTATTTTAAAAGTGCCAAACAGGAGTGCTAAAGAGCAGGCATCAGTACCTCTGACTCCCAAGATCATTCAGGTTCCTTTACCTCCATCAACCTGCTTTGGTTTTGACATTGACTTGTATGGTGAGGGAAGAAGTTCTGACACAAACAAAAGCCTGCCGACATAGGTCCCCCCTTATGCCTTTCTCTTGCAGGGTTTTTTTTTTTTTAGAAAATGTTTAAGAGGGTTTACCTTCTCTTTAACCACTTGAGAACCGCGCTATAGACGAAAGACGTCCACAGCGCGGCTCTCAACTGCCGGGTGGACGTCCCCGGACGTCCTTCTGTTCACATTCCCCCCGCATGCCACGCAGCGGGGGGAAACTGTGCCTGCCGTGTCACGTGATGCCGATCCGCGTGCCTGACGGCCGCGATGTCCGCCACGTACTCGCGATCGGCAATTACAGAGGCAGGACGTGGAGCTCTGTGTTTACACACAGAGCTCCAAGTCCTGTCAGGGAGAGAGGAGACCGATGCTGTGTCCCTTTTACATAGGGACACAGATCGCTCACCTCCCCCAGTCAGTCCCCCCCACCCACAGTAAGAATCACTCCCAGGGAATACATTTAACCCCTTCCTCGGCCACTAGTGTTAACCCCTTCCCTGCCAGTCACATTTATACAGTAATCAGTGCATATTTATAGCACTGTTCGCTGTATAAATGTGAATGGTCCCAAAATAGTGTAAAAAGTGTTCGATATGTCTGCTGCAATATCGCAGGCCTGACAAAAATCGCAGATCGCCGCCATTACTAGTAAAAAAAATAAAAAAAATAATCATAAATCTATCCCCTATTTTGTAAGTGCTATAACTTATGCCCAAACCAATCAATATACGCTTATTGCAATTTTTGTTTACCAAAAATATGTAGAAGAATATGTATCAGTCTAAACTGAAAAAAAAAAAATTTTATTTTTTTTTTTAAACAAAATTGGGATATTATTATAACAAAAAAAGTAAAAAAATATTGTGTTTTTTTTCTACATTTTCTGCCTTTTTTTGTTTATAGCGCAAAAAATAAAAACCGCAGAGGTGATCAGATACCACCAAAATAAAGCTCTATTTGTGGGAAAAAAATTATAAAAATATAATTTGGGTACAGTGTTGTATGACCGCGCAATTGTCATTCAAAATGCATCAGCGCTGAAAGCTGAAAATTGGTCTGGGCAGGAAGGGGGTTTAAGTGCCCAGTAAAGAAGTGGTTAAGTGTAAAACTGTCCATGCACATAAAGGCCCAGATTCTCGTATCTGGGCGTAAAACTGTGCGGGCGTAACATATCTGGTTTACGTTACGCCGCCGCAAGTTTTACAGGCAAGTGCTTTATTCACAAAGAACTTGCCTGTAAAGTTGCGGCGGCGTAGCGTAAATCTCCCGGCGCAAGCCCGCCTAATTCAAATGAGCCGGGTAGGGGGCGTGGAGCATTTAAATTAGGTGCGTTCCCGTGCCGAACGTACTGCGCATGCGCCGTCCTGAAAATATCCCAGCGTGCATTGCTCTAAATGACGTCGCAAGGACGTCATTGGTTTCGACGTGAATGTAAATGGCGTCCAGCCCCATTCACGGACGACTTACGCAAACAACGTAAATTTTTTAATTTCGACGCAGGATCCACGGCCATACTTAACATTGGTTGCCCCTCATATAGCAGGGGCAACTTTACGCGTCGCAAATCTAACGTAAACGTCGTAACTTCACTGCGTCGACCGCGCGTACGTTCGGGAATTCGCTTATTTTGCCAATTTGCATACTCGACGGGGAAAACGACGGAGGCGACACCTAGCAGCGAAAAAAAAAAATGCATTTAAGATCCGACAGCGTAAGAGCCTTACGCCTATCGGATCTAATGGATATCTATGCGTAACTGATTCTAAGAATCAGTCGCATGGATACGACGGCCCAGATTAGGAGTAACGACGGCGTACATTGCGTTGCGCCGTCGTAAGCCCTTTGAGAATCTGGGCCAAAATTCTTTGTGGGTGGCCTTGATGGCACCCTCGTGCCTGACATTCTTCTTTTTTTTTTTTTTTTTAAATGAAGACCTTCCAGGTATTTTGACAGCCAGCGCCTCCGGCAGTCAGAATACAATAGCCGCAGCAGGAGATTTGTCAATGCTTTTCACATACATATCGATAACTATATTTTGTACTACACATTATGAAAAACATTTCAGTGGCAATGTGACAGATTATCTGTTTGCAAATTATAGAAGGACATATTGCATGCTCAATGAAATCAACTGCCTGAATTTGAGATGCATGCGACATTCCTAAAGACAAGCAGGCCTGGACCTCTCTCTCTCCTGCAGAGCGAGTGGAATTATTTAGCAATGAAGTGTTAAATGAACATGAGCGCAGCTCACTTTGAGAAGAAAACTGCAAGCACCAACTGGTTACTTCTTGGGAGTAGGTGAGTGAATGAGTCACAGCTCTGCTGTGTACAAGCTGTATTGCCGCTTCAAGAATGCAAACAAAGCCAGTAACATTATTAATGGAGACGGTTGAGAAAGTATACTGGCAATTCAAACCATATGCCTGTACTACTTCTATGCACCAAGGGGTGCAATCAGCATGAGTTCTTGATGCAACACAATCATGCCGTGTATTGTGAAAATATCAAATACAACAGCATAACTCTGTGTCAGTGATAAAAGAACATAATCTTGCTAGTAGATTTCTTTCAAGGTTCCTTGTGACAATGTTCCCATAGAAATACACAACATAAAATGATATCCATGGCCTTGCAGCTCTCTCTCTAGAATGGGGAATATTTGAGTCAAACTAAAAAAAAAAAAAAAAAAAGAAAGCGCACAAGCCTTGTGCAAGATCTTTTATGAAACTATTTTTTAAATGTTCGCTTTTACTCACAAAAGATGCTTTGCAAAAAAATAGTGTAATCCAGCACATCCATTCAGATGATAGCTCACTCTACACACTGGATACAAGTGACCCATCGTCCACTTTATCTCACACACAGCTAGTGCCGTTTACAGCAGGTTAGCTACCATCCCATGCGGCCCTCGACCATACTGGAGGCCCTTGCTTAACATGTGAGATGTTGAATAACATCATACAGCTCTGGTGAAGTGGGGTTACCCTCAAAACACATCAGCACCTGTATGGTAGTATGGTAGTGACTTCAGAGAATGCCTATCAGATGTTTGGCTCAAGGAAATGATCATTATTGGTAGAATAGGGAATAGGCGTGCGCACACGCAGTGCATGTTGGCGCTAGATGGGCTATTTAAGGATGATTATCCTCATTTAAGTGCTGACTGGCCCTTTAGCTATTCCCTACATCCTTCTACTACTCTGCGTGTTCCTTTGTTGCTGGCCAGGCTTGCCTCGGACCTGAACTTGGATCCTGATTCTGCCTTGTTGCCAGTTTCTGACCTTGCCTTATGATTCTGTACCACGCTGCCCACCTGCTGCTGACCTTGGCTATCCCTGTGAACACACTCCTGTTCCTGGCTGCGTTTCCACATCCTGGTTGAGTGCCTACCTGGCTGTCATCTGTATCAGCTCTGCTCAACACAGTGCGCTCCTGTTTCAAGTCTGCTGGGAGCTCTGACAAGCCTTGCATCTGAAACTCCCACAGCACTGTGCTGGCAGAGTGGCCGTAGGGAATCTACCTGGCCAGCAGAACACAATGATTACTGCTAGCGGCTAAAGCCACCAAAAGTAAATTGCATTCAGGCTGGTTGCATTCAAGTTGATCAATGGATTGACTACAACCGGCCTGTCCATAGATGGATCGAATCTCGGCCAGTCTCCACTGAACCGGCCGAGATTTGAGGAACATTATTCTGCCCATCTTTACTTCCGAGATACTCTGACTCTCTATGGTGCCCTGTTTAGACCCAGTCATGTTAATGAATTGTTGCCAATTAACCCAATTAGTTACAAAATTCTTCTAGCTCTGCCCCCGGCGCGATCTCCGTGACCTTGCCCGCGGGACCTATGGACTTGATGTCCGCTGGTGTCCCGTGATCGGGTCATGGAACGGCAGAACGGGGGGAAGCCTGTGTAAACAAGGCATCTCCCTGTTCTGCCTGGTGACATGTCACTGATCGTCTGCTTCCTCTCATCGGAAGCAATGATCAGTGACATGTCACAGTAAGCCACACCCCTAACAGTTAGATTCACTCCTTTGGACACACTTAACACTTTCCGGCCCCCTAGTGGTTAACCCCTTTACTGCCAGTCACATTTATACAGTAATCAGTGCATTTTTATAGCACTGATCGCTGTATAAATGTGAATGGTCCCAAAATAGTGTCAAAAGTGTCCACAATAATGTCGCAGTCACGAAAAAAAAAAAATCGCAGATCGCTACCATAACAAGTAAAAACAAAACGATAATAAAAATGCCATAAAACGACCCCCTATTTTGTAGGCGCTATAACTTTTGCGGAAACCAATCATTATACGCTTATTGCGATTGTTTCTTACCAAAAATATGATGAAGAATACGTATCGGCCTAAACTGAGAAAAAATTTGCTTTTTAAAAAAAAAAATGGGGATATTTATTATAGCAAAAAGTACAAAATATTGCTTTTTTTCAAAATTGTTTGTTTATAGAGCAAAAAATAAAAACCGCAGAGGTGATCATTGTTTGGGAGCCACGTCGCACGACCGCGCAACTGTCAGTTAAAGCGATGCAGTGCCGAATCGCAAAAAGTGCTCTGGTCTTTGGCCAGCCAAATGGTCCGGGGCTGAAGTGGTTAACAAAAGGAGTTTTACAATTTTCCAAAAACTTTTCCCATAAAGTAAACTAAAACACATCTCAATAAAACAACACATGGTGCAGCCAACATATTGCATCTCCTTCCTCACCTCAGGAGGAAGCGCACTATTATTCGCTTTCTATGTCACTTTAATCTTGAATGATGGATTAACTTGCTTTTCCATGCAGATGTCAGCAGAAGTATCTATGGCACTTAACAAAGATGAAGCAAATAATAATTACGTTAATTACCACACAGATTTTGACATCAGCATATGTTTCATTATGTGTGGGCAGTCCTGTTTGAAAAGAAGCACTGTGCCGTTTGTGCTATAAATAGTGAAAATAATAAAAATAGTAACAGAATAAGCTTTTGTATTTTAATTGTTTGACTGATTTACTTTAGAAACGCTGTTGGAATGAAATACGCCCACTAAACGGCTGACATTTAAAATGGAGCAGCAATCTTTATCAGACCATATTAAGCAGTAAATTCTATGATGAGGAATAACTGTGCACCTGATGCAGAGAACCTATTAAGCTACTGCAAAGGCCTCTATGGAACATTTCCTGACGGATACAGCGGCTGCTCACAAGGACGCTTGATTAGAAACGGCCACTACAACAAAACATACTCATTTTAGGAGTTACCCTCCACTGCGTCATCATCCTCACTGACACATAAACAACCCACACAAGGCACAGGCAGCCACAGCATCACACAGACAGCCTTAAAGTAACAGAGTTTCCCCTTGCTTATGTATATGAATCACTTGGCATCCTTTGCAGTAAACTGAAGTGCATTAGGTATCTTTGTACTTCATTTGGTTACTTTTTGCATGCATATATTTTACGCTACACTTTTCTTGTATAAATGTGTAGCGCCGGGTTACTTCCAAGTACCGGTGCTGGTCGAAATTTAAGGGATAATCAGAGTGTATGGACTGATTTCAATTGCAATGTTTGGTTAGGGTCTCTGTTTCAGCTTGGCTGTACTGTGGGCTCATCCTGTTGTTGCTGGGGTGTTATTGCACCCCGGGACGACAGGTGGCATCAGTGGAGTTGAGGCTTGGGTGCCCTTTTCCAGCAGCCAATCAAATAGGAGTGTTCTCGCTGGGCATGCTGGGAGAGGGTACTTGATTTGATTGATTGATTGATTTATTGGATTTGTAATGCGCCAAATACTGACCCGTCAGGGAAGCGTCTAAGCGCAGAAGACATACCTGTAAATAGATAAATCAAGTCAGGGAAAGAAAATAGAAGGAAAAGAAAAAAGGAGAGCACAAAAAAGCAAACTACCAACAGACGTCAATGAGGCGGGATCTTCTTCCGGTGTGGCACCCACCTTCAGGGTGGCCACGTCATGGCGCTCCGGCATTATGGCCTACCTGGTCGGAGTGTGCGTGCTATGCAGTGTTCCTGGTTTCGGGCCTAAGTTGGTCCCTCCGGGGAGAACAGACATCAATCATCTGGGCGACCTCCCAGATGACTATCCCCTTAGGCATAGAAATGCCTACTCCCGCAGGGAGAAGTAGATTGAAAAGATGGATTACAAGGTACGTACAGCATAAAAAACAAAACAAATTGCGGACTGTACTTGTTACAAGTATAAGGAAGTTGGTCAGATATACATGTTATTAGGGTGAACCTCCGCTTTAAGGCTGGCCATACATTATACAATTTTTTTGTACAACTTTCCTTTAGGAGGAATATGAGGTCTAACCTAATGACTTTCAATTTGTGCGAGATCAGGCAGGCCCTTGCACTACATAGTTGAAGGTAAATCTAAAGAAAATGTAATAAAAATATTGTACAGTGTATGGCCAGCGTAAGACCCCATACACACGTGCTGGAGAGAGGAGCGGGGGGTGACCAGGCCCCTGGGGACATTCGAGGCCCTTACATGTGTAATGCCTGTACCCCCCTGATGGCGGCCCTAAAAATGGGATATATTGCAGCTTACAGTCCTCAAATGTGGAGGCTACTATCGTTTTCATTTTCAGGCTATGAAAATTTCCACCAAATACAGAAAACATCTGTGGATCCTGCCGGAAATCTGGTGTCCTCGTTTCCTCTGAATGGAACTGATATATTAAAAAATCTCATCTTCCTTTCATGCTATTGTCTTTAAACTGATTCCACTACCCATCCATGTAATGTTGATAAAGCAAGAGGAAGATGTGTTTTCACGCCTGTCCCAAGGTGACAACCATGGCTCCCACCATATATACAGTGGATTATGTGAGTGTAGGCACACAGGTGCAGGAAGCTTGTTATTTGTTAGGCCACCAAATGAAAAGAAAGAAACTAAAACTAATGCAGCCACCACATCTAAAGGCTAGTAAGCTGCAAAATGTTACCTTTTTGTTTTGCGCTTTTGATTCAATTAAAAAAACTGTAGAAAAGTTGTTAAAAGTTCTAAGTGAAACCAAACCATCATATCCTTAACAGCCAAGGAAGCTGCCATTCTTAGTCTCTGTTTGGTCTCAAGTTGCCATGGATTGTGCACATGTGATCAGCTATGACATAAGCCATTTGATGGCCTGACTGCGATTCAGAGGTAACATAAGCACAATAGTAACTGTGGCAGATATTGTTCACGGCATGCCTTGAATGTAACCGTTTTGGAAATCGTTAAAGTGATTGTAAACCTCAGACACGAAATATAAACAAAGCATATACCGCTATTGTGTGTCTCAATTAAAAGCACTAAGGCTGCATTCACACTTCGGCGTACAAAATCGCGGCGTTTTGTCCCGCGAATTGCGGCGACAAATAGCGGCGTTTTGTACCGCGATTTGCAGCGACAAAACGCCGCGATTGTGAATGCAGCCTTCACCCCCTCTATGGAGATGGTTCACATCTCCTATGCCGAACGCCGAAAGCCGCCTGAAAAAAAGGTTCCGGGACTTTTTTGCAGGCGGCAGGCGGCAGGCGGCAGGCGTGGAGATGTGAACCATCTCCATAGAGGTGCATGTGTTTTCGTCCCTCTGGCGTCTCGGGGCTGCTGCGGCGTCACACTACAGGCGACAAAACGCCTAGGTGTGAATGGGGGCTTAGTGTCATTTCTGTCTGCTGCCTTATTCCTCTGCTATCAGCATGAATCACTTCTGACAAGTCTTCATGGCTTCATACACAGATGTCTATTGAAGTCGCACCCGAGATCGGCAAAAGTAGTGCAGGAACTACTTTTGCAAATCAGTGTGGTGCCACAAAATCCGCGTCACACCGTTTGGAACAGTGCCATTGCCGCCAATAGGCTGAGACTTGTAATGCAATTTTATCTTTCAAATCACATGACAAATCGTTCCAATGTGAACCTAGGCTTAAAGGAAAAAATATTTTTTGCTGAAATGACTGTTTACAGGGTATAGAGACATAATAGTTAACTGATTCCTTTTAAAAATTATTAAAAATAGATAAAAATCAATCATATAATGTACCTACAGTTTCAGTTTCGTTGCTGTGTGATGTACAGAGACACAGAGCCAATACAGGGCACTGATGGTTTGTAAAACAAAACTGATTGGTGCTGAGGTGTTTTAGACACACAGTAATCACACCTCCTTGATTAGTGACCACAGAGAGAAAGCTCCCATGACTTTTTTCATCAGGAAACAGACAACCAGGAAGTGTTCAGAACAGAGAAGGATCAGAGCAAAAACAAACAATGAGGACATGAAACCAGGACTGCAGTAAGGTAAAGTAAGCTATTTAGCAAAAAAAAAAATCCTTTAGTGACCCTTAAAGTTGATTTAAGATTATGTGTCAGTGAACATCAGTAACAATTACCTATTGTAGGGTTTACTTTTCCATACCTGATCAGAAACTGAGCAAATTTATCAAAAGCATAGAAATGAACAGTTTTACTTATAGAACTGGCTGAGGAAATAGTTAAAATTACAGATCAGATTTACACCCTTCACCATGTAGAAGGAATCTGAGGTAACTGGCGATAATTCTTTTATCACGTCAGTGAGATCATTCTTGTTGTCATGTAATCAGCAGATCATTAATCAGACTGAGGCCACTACAACCATAAAGCTGTAACAAAATGTTATGCTCTGAAAATATTTACAACGCTTAGTTAGATATATTAAATGCAGTTTACATAGTCGGGTTAAAAAAAAAAAGAAGAAAAAGAAAAGTCCATCTAGTTCAACCAATAAAAAATAAATAACAAATATCATCATATAATCCCATATACACAGTTCTATTCGCACAGTTGGTCCAGAGGAAAGCAAAAAAAAAAAACCCAAGCAAAGCATAATCCAATATGCTACAGCAGGGGAAAAAAATGTCCTTCCTGTTCCCCTAAGAGGCAATCAGATATTCCCTGGATCAACTTTACCTATACAGTGGAACCTTGGATTACGAGAATAATCCGTTCCAGGAGAATGCTCGTAATCCAAAGCACTCGCATATCAAAGCGAGTTTCCCCATAGAAGTCGATGGAAATAAAAATAATTGGTTCCACATTGACTTCTATGGCATGCAATGCCGCATTTGGCCATTGGTGGGGGGGGGGGCGCCGGAGAGCCTCAGAAATATTAGGAAAGGCTTGGGGACAGCTCTGCTGAACTCGGAAAGGCTTGGGAACAAGGGGCCAGATTCATAGAAGAAATACGCCGGAGTATCTACTGATACTCCGGCGTATTTTCAAATTTGCCGCGTCGTATCTTAATTTGTGATTCACAAACAAGATACAACGGCATTTGGCTAAGATCCGACAGGCTTACGGCTTCGTAAGCCTTCGGATCTTAGGCTGGAATACTTCGGCCGCCGCTGGGTGGAGTTCGCGTCGTTTTACAGCGTCGGGTATGCAAATTAGCTTTTACGGCGATCCACGAAGCTACTCGCGTGCGTTACGTCGTCGCAAGTCGTTTTTTCCCGTCGCAAAGTTAAGCCTGCTTTTTCATGGCTTAACTTTACACCAGCCATGTTAAAGTATGGCCGTCGTTCCCGCGTCGAATTTAACCACTTACCCCCCGGACCATATTGCTGCCCAAAGTACTTTTTGCGATTCGGGACTGCGTCGCTTTAACAGACAATTGCGCGGTCGTGCGACGTGGCTCCCAAACAAAATTGGCGTCCTTTTTTTCCCACAAATAGAGCTTTCTTTTGGTGGTATTTGATCACCTCTGCGTTTTTTATTTTTTGCGCTATAAACAAAAATAGAACGACAATTTTGAAAAAAATGACTATTTTTTACTTTTTGCTGTAATAAATATCCCCCAAAAATATATAAAAAAACATTTTTTTTTCCTCAGTTTAGGCCGATACGTATTCTTCTACATATTTTTCGTAAAAAAAAATCGCAATAAGCGTTTATTGATTGGTTTGCGCAAAAGTTATAGCGTTTACAAAATAGGGGGTATTTTTATGGCATTTTTATTAATATTTTTTTTTACTAGTAATGGCGGCGATCAGCGATTTTTTTTTCGGTATTGCGACATTATGGCGGACACTTCGGACATTTTTGACACATTTTTGGGACCATTGGCATTTTTATAGCGATCAGTGCTATAAAAATGCATTGGATTACTATAAAAATGCCACTGGCAGTGAAGGGGTTAACACTAGGGGGCGGGGAAGGGGTTAAGTATGCCTGGGTGTGTTCTTACTGTGGGGGGGGGGGGTGGCCTCACTAGGGGAAACACTGATCTTCTGTTCATACATTGTATGAACAGAAAATCAGCATTTCCCCTGCTGACAGGAACGAGAGCTGTGTGTTTACACACACAGCTCCCGTTCCCCGCTCTGTACCGAGCGATCGCGTGTGCCCGGCGGCGATCGCGCCCGCCGGGCACACGCACGGGAGTCGGGGGCGAGCGGGGGGCGCGCGCGCGCCTCCGGCGGCGCGTGTGCGCCCCTAGTGGCGGCTAATAGGCAGGACGTCATATTACGTGCTCTCGCCTAGGAGAGCCACCTTGTGGACGTATTTCGGCGGTGCGCGGTCGGCAAGTGGTTAAAACATTTTTTTTCCCGGCGTAAGTACGTTACGCATGTCGCCATTCACAAACACGTCGGGGCGCCGTAATTTCGCGCAAAGCACGTCGGGAAATTTACTAACGGAGCATGCGCAGAACGTTCGGCGCGGGAGCGCGCCTAATTTAAATGGTAAACGCCTCATTTGAATTAGGCGGGCTTGCGCCAGACGGCTTTACGTTACATTGCCGTAAATTTACACGCAAGTGCTTGGTGAATCAGGCACTTGCGCTGAAAACTTGCGGCGGTGTGACGTAAAGACGATACGTTATGCCGCCGCGATTCTTTCTGAATCTGGCCCAGAGTATTTGAGTTTTTCAGAGTATTCGGCTCAGTCACCCCTGCACCTCAGGCCAAATGCAGTAGTGCACACCGCTGTGGCTTGAACCCTGCTTGTTTTGAGAGACAACAGGCTCAAAAAAAAAAGTGCTCGTATTGCGAAACCCTCGTTAACCGCGTTACTCGCATTCCGAGGTTTCACTGTAAATGTTAGTGATAATGCAGTTCTATTATGTACATGTAGGAAAGAATCCAGACCTTTTTTTACAGCAAATGACTGAGCTGACAAGAACCAGTTCATATGCAAACCATGACTGACTCTCCCAATCTTTTTACAATCATTTCTGTGCAGTGTCTATATTCAACATCCATGTAACATCAGAATAACAATAAAACAACAAATAATAAAAAATAAATAAAGAATACAATTTGCTCTTGCTGGACCCACACACAATGACATTTGCAGCTACAGTAGCACACTGAGGTCACCAGGGACACAGTTGTATGGCCTTTTAAACCCAGTGACAAGTATGACCCCTGTCACCCCGTTTCCTTTGTATAAGAGTCATAAAACACTTACTTGAGTGAAAGGCCCCAGTATACTGTAAGAAAATCCCTTTTCAGAACGTTAACTCAAAATTTCATGCCTGGGGGGGGTAAAAAGATCATTTTATTATGAGAAAATAACCTTGGTCCAATAGCGACAGTCCTGCCAAACTATAAATGAAACCTTGAGATGAGTACAGAGAACAGAACTTACCTGCTGTGTGCTCAGATTATCGTCAGGCATTGTCCCAACAATCTGAAATTGAAAAAGAGGGACACCTGTTAGCACAAAGTATTTAGGCAAAGGACATACCCTGTCCATGCCTTAGTTACACGGAGAATAAAATAGTATTCAGTAAACAATGATTAAATCCACAAGTACATTTTTTCACCATTACTGTTCCCTTATACTAGATTTTTAAAATAACAAATGCAGCTATTTAAAGTATGACTGAGGGCCAATTAACACCAGCCCTGACCGCTGCAGTGCATTCATGTCCATTGTGTCATAGCATTAATGTGCCTTGCCTAGTACAAACCATCTATGTAGATGTGCTGGCATAAAAGGGCACAATTCATTTGGGCCCATGCACATGGGTCCTGCGGCCGCCCCTCCCCCTCCCCTTTTCAGGCCTGGCTTCTACTGGCAAAATTATATGGTCAGTATAGTAAAACACCTGATTGTTACTATAAAACACCTGTGCAATTTCTCCTGCTTCTAGTAAATTACAGGTACCTGGATAAGTGGGCTCTGACTGGTCCAGGTAGAGCAGGTGACCGCTGGAAGGTTCTGGATTCCGGATGGACCCTATATAAGGCTGCAGCTGCGTCCACTCAGGGCTGTTGGCTGGGTACTGGACTTTGATCCTGCGGGCCCGCCATGAACTCACTCCTGAGGGAACTCCTTGTGAGAGCAGAAAGCGCCGGAGGGGAAGACTGGATCCGCCGCTGCCTGGTCATGGAAGATTCGGCTGAAGAACGGACCGCGGATGTGGGAGAAGGATCGTCGGCGACACACGCGGCAACCGAGGAGGAACAGCGCCATGATGCCAGCCCTCCCACCTCGAGACCCAGACGCAGCTGTGCGGCGGAGCGATCTGTAGTCGCAACGCCTGAAGAAGAGGAGTCCCGGCGCCAGCAGGAGGATGCAGTCGCCACCCCTACAGTGAGGAGGTCTGGCCGAGGCAAGCGGGCCCCCTCCTCCTCCCCATGCAGACCTGGTGGAAAAGGGAGCCGTGGGCGGCGCACAGCCGTGCCTCCAGCTCCTAGCCCAGCTCCTATACCAGCTAGCAGCACACACCAGCCGCCAGGGCGCCACCTACAGGACGGAGGCCAGAACGCACCGGAGGCTCTGCAAGGTAAATTAACCCCTGCTCTCCCAGTAATGTTGCCTCAGGCTGCTTACAATGGTTCTGTCCCTCTGCTGGATTCTCTCCTTTCTTCTTTGTCTAAAATTGCAGAGGCAGTGGTGTCCCAGCAAAACTCACCTGCTGTACCCTCTGAACCTGCTTTACCTGTGAATAATTCTCCTGTTAAAGTGTGGTCTAATGTCAATATGCCTGCTTCTACAGTTATGCATACACCTGTTTTTACTAACACTTATCCTACAACAGAATTATTTAATCATCCTGTCCCTGAAACATCTGTCCGTGAGGTAATGCCCTGTGCACTATCACCCCTGGGTTTTCATTTAACTACATCTCTAAAAGAAAAAATTTGGAAAGGGGAATTCATTGACATGCTGTCTCTACTTCCCTCTGCCAAAGAATTTTTGCGCACAGACAGAAGGGTGGATGATAGGTCAGAGGATGATAGGAGGAGGCCGGTAGCCAGGTCCTTTTTTAATTGGCTGCAGGCCTTCTGCATCTTCGCTAGCGTAATGGGAGAAAAATTCCCGGATCGCTGCAGCGGCCTTTTCCAGCATGTGGAAATCATACTGGAAGCGTACAAAAGCTTTGGTGGTTTCGGATGGTTTGCATACGATGAATCCTTCCGCCAGAAGTTGGCTGTTTATCCCAGCCTGCAATGGGGCATGAAGGACGTAGGCCTCTGGCTAAATCTTATTGTCCCCCAGAGATCCGTCCCTCCGAAACCAACGCCTCAAGTCAATAGCACTGGCCAGTCTCCATACAAGAAAGGTTACTGCTATTCTTTCAATGAAAGTCAGTGCAAGTGGGGTAATTCTTGCCGCTTTAAACATGAATGCTCCTTCTGTTCAGGTCCACACCCCGTGGCAAAATGCTTTAAAAAGAACACCCCTACCAGCTCCCAAAGGGATATTTTTTCCAAAAGCCTGCACGCCAGTGAGGCTGGAAAACATGCTTCATTGGTTGGCAATCTATCCAGACAGGGTGAAGGCCAGCCTCTTAACTGAAGGTTTTAGGGATGGTTTTCCTTTACCAACTTTTACAGGTATAGGTTGCCAACCAGTTAAAAATTTGAAATCAGTGGACAGGTTTCCTGAGGTTGTCCGGGGAAAAATATTAAAAGAAGTCAGAGAGGGTAGAGTAGCAGGTCCTTTTGCCTCGCCACCTTTTGTTAATTTCCGCATTTCTCCCCTGGGTATCGTACCAAAAAAGGAACCCAATGCTTATCGTTTAATTCACCATCTATCATTCCCGGCGGGGAGCTCATTGAATGACGATATAGACACTTCCCTTTCTTCAGTTTCCTATTCAACTTTTGAGGATGCCATAAAGGTGATCCGGCGCCTTGGTCAAGGCGCGCTATTGGCTAAGGCGGACATTAAAGCTGCCTTTAGGCTGCTGCCTATTGCCCCATTTTCTTTCAACTCGTTAGGTTTTTGTTTCGAAGACAAGTATTTTTTCGATATGTGTCTACCAATGGGGTGTTCACTATCCTGCGCTTATTTTGAGTCGTTCGCGTCCTTTTTACAATGGGTTGTATCTTTTGAGTCAGGTCTGGACTACATAGTCCATTACCTGGACGACTATCTCTTCATCGGGCCGGCAGGTTCCCCGGCATGTTTGCAGCTGTTGCAGCTTTTTTCAAAAATATCGGCTTATTTTGGTATTCCCCTAGCAGAAGAGAAGACCATCCTCCCGTCGGTGTCCCTCGAATTCTTGGGTATCACAATTGACACCCTTGCCTTGGAATTTCGGTTGCCAGAAAGCAAAATCGATCGTCTGAAATTGGTCATAATTGGTATGCTTCGAAAAAAGAAGGTTTTATTGAAGGAGCTCCAATCCTTGCTCGGCCTGTTGGCATTCCCGTCCAGAATCATGCCGGTCGGCAGAATATTTTCACGTCGTCTGTCATTGGCAACATCGGGGCTCAAATCTCCGTTTTCGCACGTTCGATTATCTGCAGAACTGAAAGATGACCTGTCGGTATGGTTTAAATTTTTTGATCAGTATAACGGGAGGTCATTTTTCCAAGCGGATTTTGTTTTGGCTACTGAGCTAGAGCTTCACACTGACGCAGCGGGCTCCTTGGGCTTCGCGGCCATATGGCAAACACACTGGCTTTGCGGCGCCTGGCCTGCCTCTTGGGTGACCCGAAAACTCACCAAGAATATTGTTTTGCTGGAATTTTTTCCTATTGTGGCAGCTTTCGAACTTTGGAGTGTTCACTTCGCGAATAAGCGTATAACGGTGCAGACGGACAACAAAGGGGTGATGTTTGCCATAAACTGTCTCTCTTCCAAATCCTTGTCAGTAGTCAGGTTGATTCGGCATTTTGTTTTGCTTTGTCTAAAACATAATATTTGGGTGAAGGCTCAGCATATTCCCGGTAAGGCTAACACTATTGCGGATGCTCTATCCCGTTTTCAGATGTCACGGTTCCGGCAGTTATTCCCACAGGCAGATCCCGAGGGTTGTGTATGTCCAGCTCATCTGTGGGACCTGATATAGCAAGCCTTTCTACAGTAATCCAGAACTCTGTATCCTCTCATACTTGGTCGGGCTATTCGGCCGCTTGGAATCGGTGGTTAGTTTTCTGTAGATCCCTGGATTTTGATTGCTACCAATACTCGGAGGGAGCGGTTCTATCCTTCTTGTGTACATTGATGCACGAAAATCTATCACACGGCCACATATCTAAGATTTTGGCTGGTGTATCTTTCTTTTTTAAGTTACATAACCTACCTTCGCTGAACATGTTCTTTTCGGTCAAACAAGCCCTGAAGGGTTATAGGAAAAGCACGTTTGTACAGGATAAGCGTAGGCCAGTATCAGTTGAACTGCTCAAAAGAATTTGCGTGTCCACAAATTACACTTGTCTGAATCAATTTGAGGCTGGTCTGTTCACAGCAGCTTTTTTTGTATAGCCTTCTTCGCAGCACTTAGAGTATCTGAGTTGGTACCAGCGAATAAATCTGGAACTTCGGGTCTGTTGTTCCAGGATGTCATTGTCTCCAATGAGGGGATCGATTTGTTTATACGTCATTCAAAGACGGATCAGCTGGGAAAGGGGTGCTGTATACAACTCTACCCCTGTGGGGACCAAATTATTTGCCCGGTGTTAGTTTTACAAAGATACTTGGCCATCAGGCCCCCTTACACAGGTAATTTTCTCTGCCACAGTGACGGCTCACCACTGACCAAATATCAGTTTAGTTCAGTTTTTAAGAAGTGTTTACGGGCTATTGGTATGTCGGATGCTTTCTTCTCAACCCATTCTTTCCGCATCGGCGCTGCAACGGAGGCGGCAAGGTTGGGGCTCGATGAGGCAATCATCCGCAGGTTGGGGAGATGGGAATCTGGTAGATTCAAATTATATGTCCGGCCTAACCTTCTTCCTTGATTTTCAGGTTTTCACAACACCATATGGATTTTAGGGCACTCGTTTGTTTTCTGGGCACGTAGGAGAGCATCTCATCGTTGCTACACGGAGAACTTAACGCTTCCAACTGACGCCTTCTCAGTATTATGGCAAGGTATTCGGGGGTTGCGCTGGTGTCAAGTGTCTTTCCAACTAGCCCAGCTAAGCGCACAATGGCCCCCTCCCTCTGTTATCATTATACATGCAGGCGGTAATGACATCGGGAAAATGAAATCCATTGAGTTGCTTTTTAATATAAAGCAGGATTTTCAAAGGTTTAAGCTAGCTTTCCCATCTTGTAAATTTGTTTTTTCTGAAATAGTCCCCCGGCTTTCCTGGTCCACTTCCCCCCAGCTTAAGCCGCTTGAGAAGGTAAGAAGGCGGGTGAACAGATCTATGGAAAAATTTATGCCATCTATTGAAGGTTTTTCCTACAGACATGCTGATTTGGAAGGGGGTATCCCAGGGTTTTATCGATCAGATCTTATCCATTTATCCGAAGTTGGTTTGGATTTATTTAATTTGGGACTGCAAACCTGTGTAGAAATGGCCGTGGCTGTTGGGTAGGCCAGTCCTGTTTGCAACAGGTCTGGCTGGTGGGGGACTTTACAGTTTTTCCAAGTTTAAGCTGCTCGAGTCCTATGGCTGAGCAGGGAATTTTTTGGTTTATTAAAGTTTACTATTCAATTCAATAATTTGATTAAATAAAGATGGTTATTCTATATAGATTAATTTTGTTTAAACCAATAAAGGTGCCACGGCCATTAAAATGCCAAGCAGTTGTTTTGATTTTTTGTTCACTGGGAGTTTTGGGTTCTGAGGGGGTGGGTGGTGTGGCCTGCGGTCCCATGGCATAAAAGGGCACAATTCATTTGGGCCCATGCACATGGGTCCTGCGGCCGCCCCTCCCCCTCCCCTTTTCAGGCCTGGCTTCTACTGGCAAAATTATATGGTCAGTATAGTAAAACACCTGATTGTTACTATAAAACACCTGTGCAATTTCTCCTGCTTCTAGTAAATTACAGGTACCTGGATAAGTGGGCTCTGACTGGTCCAGGTAGAGCAGGTGACCGCTGGAAGGTTCTGGATTCCGGATGGACCCTATATAAGGCTGCAGCTGCGTCCACTCAGGGCTGTTGGCTGGGTACTGGACTTTGATCCCCACCCCCCCTCCCTGTCGTTGGCACAATTATGTGGTTTGTCACCCCCGAATCGGGGGGGGACTTTACAGTTTTTCCAAGTTTAAGCTGCTCGAGTCCTATGGCTGAGCAGGGAATTTTTTGGTTTATTAAAGTTTACTATTCAATTCAATAATTTGATTAAATAAAGATGGTTATTCTATATAGATTAATTTTGTTTAAACCAATAAAGGTGCCACGGCCATTAAAATGCCAAGCAGTTGTTTTGATTTTTTGTTCACTGGGAGTTTTGGGTTCTGAGGGGGTGGGTGGTGTGGCCTGCGGTCCCATGGGTTCTATGTAGTGCAATGGTGCAAATGGGCCCTGAAAAGTTAGTGTGGAATAACCCTTTAGGAAGTTAAACATTATGGGGCTGATCCACAGAGCGAGTACGCCGGCGTATCTACTGATACGCCGGCGTACTTTCAAATTACCCGCGTCGTATCTTTGGTTTGAATCCTCAAACCAACATACGACAGCATCTGGGTGAGCTTCTATAGCTTTAAAGGAGAAGTATAGCCGAAGGTATTTTGAGACGTTTTTTACCCTAATACAGCGAATGCATTAAAGGTAAATAAATAAAAAGGTTGAACTTTAGAACCACATTAACCACTTGCCGACCGCGCACCGTCGTTATACGTCCACAAGGTGGCTCGGCTGGGCGAGAGCACGTAGTATGACGTCCTCTCTCCCAGCCGCCATTAGGGGCCACTCTCCCCCCGCGCGCCCCCGACTCCCGTGCGTGTGCCCGGCAGGCGCGATCGCCGCCGGGCACACGCGATCGCTCGGTACAGAGCGGGGAACGGGAGCTGTGTGTGTAAACACACAGCTCCCGGTCCTGTCAGCAGGGGAAATGCTGATCTTCGGTTCATACAATGTATGAACAGAGGATCAGTGTTTCCCCTAGTGAGGCCACCCCCCCCCCCCAGTAAGAACACACCCAGGCATACTTAACCCCTTCCCCGCCCCCTAGTGTTAACCCCTTCACTGCCAGTGGCATTTTTATAGTAATCCAATGCATTTTTATAGCACTGATCGCTATAAAAATGCCAATGGTCCCAAAAATGTGTCAAAAGTGTCCGAAGTGTCCGCCATAATGTCGCAGTAAGGGAAAAAAAAAAAATCGCTGATCGCCGCCATTACTAGTAAAAAAAATATAATAAAAATGACATAAAAATACCCCCTATTTTGTAAACTCTATAACTTTTGCGCAAACCAATCAATAAACGCTTATTGAGATTTTTTTTTACGAAAAATATGTAGAAGAAAACGTATCGGCCTAAACTGAGGAAAAAAAATGTTTTTTTATATATTTTTGGGGGATTTTATTATAGCAAAATGTAAAAAATATTAATTTTTTTCAAAATTGTCGCTCTATTTTTGTTTATAGCGCAAAAACTAAAAACCGCAGAGGTGATCAAATACCACCAAAAGAAAGCTCTATTTGTGGGAAAAAAAGGACGCCAATTTTGTTTGGGAGCCACGTCGCACGACCGCGCAATTGTCTGTTAAAGCGACGCAGTCCCGAATCGCAAAAAGTACTCTGGTCTTTGGGCAGCAATATGGTCCGGGGGGTAAGTGGTTAAACAATTAGCATAGAAGGTACAATAAAATGTAGGATTCCTTCAAGGCAGTGTTATCTGGATAGGCGGTGGTCCTTTTCTGCATTATCACCTGGAATTTATTGCACAGCATGAAGACAAGTTAGACTAATCAAACAAATGTGTTTATACAAACTTAGACCTGTAAGAGAATAAGTACTGCTCATTGTATAATTTGGAAACAACATGAATCTCTGCCCAGTCTATATTTGGATTTACATTTGGCAGCCTACCCAATGCATGCAAGGGATAGAAGAGAGTGCTTAACAGATGTTCCAGAATCAAAATACACAGAGACGACTGCTTAGTTACTCTATTTCCTTCCAAATTTAAAACATATATTCCTTTAGTTAACATTATATTGTCATTAGAACGCGGAAAGCTTTGAGGCAGCTATTTTCTAAAGAAGGCCTCCCTCATGTACGTGGGCTTATTCAAATAAGCAGCATTTTTTTTCTGCCAGAATTTGATAGAAAAATGCCCGTTACAATATGTATGTGCGTTTATGCGTATATTTACGTGCGTTTATGTGCGGCTGTACTCGGCCCAGTAGACTGATTATGCAGGGTCTGCACCTTGGCTCTAATCAGGTGCAATGCATGAATCTATCTATGGTGATAGACAGGTGGCAGGAGAGGGGGCGGCCGCCCATGCGCCCTTTATGGCCACTGGTTTGAGGTATTGAATTAGTCAGAGTATATATACACTTGTTCTCATTGTGTATCCATATATCAGCCAGCAGCTCTTGGTATTCCTGAGAATGTGTGACGTTAAACCAGTAGAACCAGATTAGCAGTCCTCTTTATTTTTAGGGAGGCTGTTAATTACTACATTACCTTTAACTCATTATTTTGGTACGCCGGATACTCAAGGGGAGAGAAACTGTAGTTTTCTATGTTTTTTTACAAAAAGATAAAACTCTACATTCTTTAGTTCCCTGCAGGCATGAATCTCCCCTTTAGCCATCGATTCTAGAGATTGGGTCTGTAAATTTTATACTGAGCACTTAAACAGGTCTAAGCAGCAATGAACACAAAACATATCACAGTTTGTTGGTATATAGTTACAACACAGTCATGCATGGCTAAATGTAGAGTTCTTCACAAGATACAGAAGCCTGTCAAAGACGCCTTGCTTGAAGCAACATTAAAAGTGATTTTTTTTCTTTTTTAAACATACTTCCCTGGGTGGATCTATCTCCTGCCGGCTCTAACACTGAGAACTGCGCAATCAAACTCTGCAGATCGCTGGGATCTCAGATCTCTCTGAGCAGAGAGCTGGTGGTTGCTAGTCAGCCGCTCTCTGCTATGTCCCCCCCCCCCATGCTCACTGGAGCGCTGGGCTGTGGAGGGAACGGGAGCGGCCATTTAGCCGATATCCCTCCCGGTGTCATGTAACTCGTTAGTGTTACAAGATCTCAGGTGTGAATGGGGAGCAAGTGTGTAAAATTTGGTGTTATCGCTCTCACTATCTCATACTGGTCACTGGAAGTTCAACATGGCACCGCATGTTTAAGATTATGAGAGGCCTTGCCCGAAGCTATCTCTGCTCTCGTTTATATAAACAAAAATAGAGCGACAATTTTGAAAAAAAAACAATATTTTTAACTTTTTGCTATAATAAATATCCCCCAAAAATATATATTAAAAAAATGTTTTTCCTCAGTTTAGGCCGATACGTATTCTGCTACCTATTTTTGGTAAAAAAAAAAATCGCAATAAGAGTTTATCGGTTGGTTTGCACAAAATTTATAGCTTTTACAAAATAGGGGATAGTTTTATTGCATTTTTATTTTTTTACTACTAATGGCGTCGATCAGCGATTTTTTTCGTGACTGCGACATTATGGCGGACACTTCGGACAATTTTGACACATTTTTGGGACCATTGTCATTTTCACAGCAAAAAATGCATTTAAAATGCATTGTTTATTGTGAAAATGACAATTGCAGTTTGGGAGTTAACCACAGGGGAGTGCTGATGGGGTTATGTGTGACCTCAAGTGTGTTTACAACTGTAGGGGGGGTGTGGCTGTAGGTGTGACATCATCGATTGTGTCCCCCTATAAAAGGGATCACACGATCGATGACGCCGCCACAGTGAAGAACGGGGAAGCCGTGTTTACACACGGCTCTCCCCGTTCTTCAGCTCCGGGGGACCGATCGCGGGCCACCAGCGGCGATCGGGTCCGCGAGTCCCACAGTCACGGAGCTTCGGACCGGGGGGCTTAAAGGACAACGTACCTATATGTTGATGTGCCCAGCCGTGCCATTCTGCCGACGTAAATCGGCGTGAAGGGGTCGTTAAGTGGTTAACATGACAGGTTCCACTTAAAACAGGCCTCGCCATGGTCAACCAAAGAAGTTGAGTGCACGTTTTCAGAGACATATCCAGAGGTTGTCTTTGGGAAATAGATGTGCAAGTGTTGTCAACATTGCTGCATAGGTTGAAGGGGTGAAGGGTCAGCATGTCAGTGCTCAGACCATACGCCGCACACTACATCAAATTGATCTGCATGGCTGTTGTCCCAGAGGGTAGCCTCTTCTTAAGATAATGCACAAGAACGCAAACAGTTTGCTGAAGACAAGCAGACTAAGAACATGGATTACTGGAACCATGTCCTGTGGTCTGATGAGACCAAAATCAACTTATTTGGTTCAGATGGTGACA
Source organism: Rana temporaria (assembly GCF_905171775.1). Lineage (NCBI taxonomy): Eukaryota > Metazoa > Chordata > Amphibia > Anura > Ranidae > Rana > Rana temporaria. The sequence continues at coordinate 132,369,931 of NC_053490.1, read as the reverse complement.
AGTGTGTGTGGTGGCAACCAGGTGAGGAGTAAAAAGACAAGTGTGTCTTGCCAACAGTCAAGCATGGTGGTGGGAACGTCATGGTCTGGGACTGCATGAGTGCTGCCAGCACTGGGGAGCTATAGTTTATTGAGGGAACCATGAATGCCAACATATACTGTAACATACTGAAGCAGAGCATAAACCCCCTCCCTTCGGAGACTGGTCCGCAGGTCAGTATTCCAAAATGATAAACCCAAACACACCTTCAAAACGACCACTGCCCTGCTAAAGAAGCTGAGGATAAAAGTGATAAACTGGCCAAGCATGTCTCCAGACCAAAACCCTATTGAGCATCTGTGAGGCATTCTCAAATGGAAAGTGGATGAGCGCAAGGTCTCTAATATCCACCAGCTCTGTGATGTCGTCATGGGAGGAGTTGAAGAGGACTCCAGTGGAAACCACTTAAGCTCTGGTAAACTCCATGCCCAAGAGGGTTAAGGCAATGCTGGAAAATAATGGTGGGCACACAAAATATTGACACTTTGGGCCCAATTTGGACATTTTCACTTAGGGGTGTACTCACTTTTGTTGCCAGCCGTTTAGATATTATTGGCTGTGTGTTGAGTTATTTTGAGGGGACAGCAAATTTACATTGTTATACACGCTGTACCCTCACTACTTTACATTGTAGCAAAGTGTAATTTCTTCAGTGCTGTCACATGAAAATATATACTGACTATATAAGAATAGGCAGACAGCGGGAGACAACACAATGGAGCAAGACAGCGTTAGAAGAAGATCAGCTTTTTTTTGTTTTTAGTGTATAAATGATGGCAAGGAAGAACACAGCACAAATAAAAGACAGCTCAAGGAGAAGACAGCACCATGGGGAGAACAAACTGCCGGAGGAAGAAGACATCGGTACCGGAGAAAGAAGACACGTTGGAGCTACGACTGGGGCACATTTTTCAATTTTAACAAAAGGACTTGTCAATAACCGTCTGTTTTTTTAACACTTTACTGCTTTTGGGGTGAATGGGTAGGGGTACAATGTACCCCATACTTATTCACAAAGGGGGCCTCCAGATTCCCATAAGCTCCCTGCATGCAGACCCCCACAACTACAGTCCAGGGTTGTGAGGAAGAGGCCCTTGTCCCCCTGCCCCAAAGCACCCACCCCATCCAGCGCTAGCTCGTCCCCTCTCTTTCCTGACCTGGATTTTCGGGGGGGCTCGCGCCATTTTTTAAACAATTTGGCATGGAGGCGTTCCCTCCAAATCCATGCTAGACCTGAAGTGCCTGGTATGGACCTGGGGGCAACGCCAATTTTTTACATTCAGCTCCACTGACCTCTGATGACTCATTGTTAAGGCCAGCTTCCCAGCCCGTTCTTCAAGCAACCGGCAATGCACAGTGTGTTTACAGTGTGTTTAACCACTTAAGGACCGGAAGATTTTCCCCCTAAATGACCAGGTCATTTTTTGCGATACGACAGAGCTTTCTTTTGGTGGTGTTTGATCACCTCTTCTTTTTTTTGTTTATAGTGCAAAAAATAAAAACCGAACGAACATTTTGAAAAAAAAAAAAAGCTATATTTTTTACTTTTTGCTATAATAAATGCTATAATAAATGCCCCCAAAAAATATATAAAAAAAGAAATAAAAATTTTCTTCCTCAGTTTCGGGACATATATATTCTTCTACATATTTTTTGTAAAAAGAAAAAAAAAACGCGATAAGCGTATATTGATTGGTTTGCGCAAAAGTTACCGCGTCTACAAAATAGGGAATAAATTTATGGCATTTTTATTATTATTATTTTTTTTTACTAGTAATGGCGGCGATCTGCGATTTTAAGTGGGACTGTGACATTGCGGTGGGCAGATTGGATACCTAACTGACATTTTTGACACTTTTTTGGGAACCAGTGACATTACAGTAATCAGTGCTAAAAATATGCTCGGTTTCTGTACTAATGACACTGGCAGGGAAGGGGTTAAAATCAGGGGCGATCAAGGGGTTAAATGTGTTCACTGCAGGTGTGTCCTAATTGTATGGGGGATGGGATGCCTAGGGAAACACACAGATCCGTCTTCCTGCATAGCAGAAAGACAGGATCTGTGTGATCTCCCCTGCCAGAACGAAGATTTGCCTTGTTTACACAGGGAGATCCCCGTTCTGTCACTGTGTGGAACTATATCAGGTGGCATCGAGTCTGTCCCACCTGTTGATTGGATCCCCCACTGGTCAGTGGGCACGTGCGCGCCCACAACCTAAAGTACCGAGTCGACGTACAATGACAGCGATTCACGGGAACAAGCCGACCTGCCGCAGTACAATGACGGTGGATGCTTGGCAAGTGGTTAAAGAGAAAACTGCATGCAAATACGCATTAAAAAAATAACACATCAAGTGCAGCCACATAGAGGTGAACCTAGCCAAATACAGTACACATTCCATGGCTTGGAACACAACAAATTATGATCATAGTACTTCCATACACAAAAAGGAAGAAATATAATTAGGACCTAATACAGGAGGTGTGTTACTGGCCAGATCACCAAGTAAGAACAGAGGGGGAAAAGCCACCACACCTAATTATTGGTAAGCTGCAATAGATACAATTTTTGGTTTTGGATTTAATTCCGCTTTAATCCCTTCTACTGTAATTGAGTCTAGTAGATTGAGAAGGCCCCCAATTACCTACTGAATAAGCATGTTACGCAAATACAGCACAGGATAGATTTGCAGATAACATCAGCAGCATAGGCGTGCGCACAGGGTGTGCCAGGTGTGCCTGGGGGCACACCTTAATCACCCTGTGTGATGCAGATTCCCACTGTTTAAACCCGATATTTCACCAAAGCCCCCGTAACAGGGATCATAAAAAAATATTATAATATATATTATATATTATATATATATATATATATATATATATATATATACACACACACACACACACACACACACACACACATTAAAAAAAAAAAAATACAATAATAATAAAACATTTTTAAATACTGTAAAAAATAAATAAAAATAATAAAAAAATATATATAATATTATAAAAAACAATAAATAAAATAATAATAAAAAAAAAGTACTGACACCAATCTCTTCCCTACTGACACTGTCCACTGCTCTACTGACACCGTCAGTAATAATAAAACATATGTTTTTGAGCTTTGTGGTGCACACCCTAATGCAGGGGTCGCCAAACTTTTCAATCGAAGGGCCAGTTTATGGTCTTTCAAACTTTAGAAGGGCCAGACTGTGGCCAGTGGGGGCAGAAAATGTCCTGGGCTTGGCATCAGTGAGAATAAATATGGCTTATGGGTTGGTGGTCAGTAAGAGGAGGAGTAGTGCCCCTATTAGTAGGAGGAATAGTATCCCATCATTGGTATCAGTGGAAGAAATGCCTCCTTGTTGGTGTCAGTGGAACGAAAAGTACCTCATATAAGTGAGAGGGATAGTGCCCGAGGGCCGGATAAAGGCTTGCAAAGGGCCACATCTGACCCTCGGGTCGCAGTTTGGAGACCCCTGCCCTAGTGCAATAGTCTGTGCACACCTATGATCAGAAGATTCAAATCTCTGCAGTCTTGACTTGATGAAATGCTTTAACTTGTGCATATGACAGCTGCGTTCAATTTAGAGATTATTGTAAATCAGAAATCCAACATCTCTTTGAGGGCTCTTTCACACGGAGCGGACCGTTTCCGGGTCCGCTCCGTGTGTCTCCGTCGGCTCAGCGGGGATCCCCGCTCAGCTGTCGGCGGATAGGGTGGTCCCCGCACACAGTGCAGGGACCGCCCTGTCTCTACTCCGCTGTCCCCTATGGGGAACCTGATGCAGACGGACCGTCTGTCCGTCTGCATCAGTTCCGCTCCGCCGAACGGAAGAAAAATAGGGTTTCTTCCGTTCGGAAAAGCGGATCCCGACTGACGCGGACGCTAGCGGATGCTCCATCCGCTAACGAACGCGTTCCCATAGGGATTCATTACAAGTCCGTTAACGGACTTGTAATGAGCGGACGAACGGTCCGCTAGTGTGAAAGGACCCTGACACACTTCTTCACCCACGTGAACAAGGCTTAAAAGAACACTTGTCAGGGTAGGATAATGTGGGCTGCCATAGTAGCTGACTTTCTTTTGAATGCAAGCTTCTTGCCCGTCTCTAGCTTTAAGACATTCTTTGTTACGGACTGGAAAAAAGCAGTGGGCAAGGGAAATCTTAGTGATCTGTATACTTGTTCCAGGCTAGTAATTTAGAAAGCATTAAAATGAAATGTTGCCTGTTAACTAGACACTAAATAAGGGAAAACCCCTCTAATGTGAACACAGACAGCGAAAATAGACTTCCCTCTTATTTAGAAAGAGTTCCTTCATTTCCAGTGTGCCAATAAATTGATCAACCTGCCGTGAGCTGGGCATAGGTAGCCGGCACAAAAGCTCCCTGGGGTGAGCACACCTTCAGGCACAGATAGCAGATCAATGGAGTAGAATCAAACACTGATGTGTTTATTGGTACCATTCACAAGTCTATTTACAGGGGCTGCTTTCCAGAAAATAAACAGGGCACACACACAACAAAATTCTAGCCGTGTCCCGGCGTGAACTACACAAAATCACAAAATTGAGCCCATACAAGATAAATGGGCTCAAATTACACTGCAAAGAATTGCATGCGATTTGAATAGGAATGCAGTGCAATTCCAACCCAAAAGCCTTCTGTGTTTACAAGGGTAGCTTTGCTCTCAGCAGCACCCAGATCTAACAGATCCCTGCATGCACTCATGGCGGGGACAGATCTCCACAATCTGAGAAGAGAACGATCTCCATGCAAGGCCAGCCACAGCCGCCTCCACAGGGACGTACTAGTGCAGAATACACGGGTAGTAGAGCTGTATACATAGGGAGGTACTAGAGCCGGGCCAGGTAGGAGTGAGTAGAGATGCAAGAAAACTTTGGTTGGGGGGGGAGCTGGGGTGGTTGGTTCTGCACTCTGTATGTAGCGCACCCCTGAACGCTGCACTCTGTACGTAGCACACCCCTGAACGATGCACTCTGTACGTAGCGCACCCCTGAACGATGCACTCTGTACGTAGCGCACCCCTGAACACTGCACTCTGTACGTAGCGCACCCCTGAACGCTGCACTCTGTACGTAGCGCACCCCTGAACGATGCACTCAAGATACAACCGGCCCTTGAGGGCAACCACACTGATGATGTGGCCTGTGATGAAATTGAGTTTTATTACATATGATTTTCAGCACATCAGGCTGAAACTAAAACTCTTATTTTTTCTTGTATCCTTCTTTTACAATACATTACAATTTTATACAATGGTATTCTGAAAAACATTAAAATGTATATTACAATGTTTCTGGAAGTTTTAAAAAAACATTTTTGTTAAATGAGGCCATTGTCAGTCCAACTAATAAAGAGCAAATCATTATTTCACAAGGTGTTCTCTTCATTGCCTGACAGCTGGGCCCACTGCCATTTCCATGTGTAAATGAATAGACCTTATCTGCTGAGCCAGCAGTCTCATGTACATATACAGATTAATGCTGTTCAGCCACAGCGCTGCTAAATGCTGGGAAAATGACTCTGCTGACAAAACTGTGCCTGCAGGCCAGTTTTCACTATAACAATCTATACCAAAAAATCCCCAAGTAAGATGACAGCTCCTAAAATATTAATTGAATTTATTTTCCTTTTGCCAAAATAGCTCATATGATTTTGGACAATTAGCAGCAAAGCAATCCTTCAGCCGTCTCTGTAATGGGACAAAGTCATGGAAAAATAATGATTCTTGGGGACATCACAGGCTCTTAAAGGGGACCTGTGCTCACACTATTGACAAAGTACTGGCATAAGGCCAATGTATTTATATATTCTTCTCATCAAGCTGTAAAAGATTTTTAATGCCCCTTTCACCCTTCAGGTTCATGGGAATGAATGCAATAAGTTTGTGTCCAGGTGCACTTTTACTGGCTCTACCAGTTGTGAGCGGATATAGACAGATGCATGTTGGCTTACATCCAGCCACCCATAGGTCTGATTTTCCCCCTCCATCACAAGATGAAGGAAAAATTTAAATGGGCACATAAGTGACCTCCATTTTCATTCTGATCCTACCCAACAAGGAAAGCCCATGCAAAAGAAGCCTAAAACAAGCGATCCCTGTAGCTGTAGGCACTGTGGAGAGATTCATCTTGAAATTTCAGACTAGACATGTTGAAATTGCAAAATTGCAGCTCTTCTCCCCTTTGGCTTTGTTCACACATGTGGCACGTTTGTATATGCTTGACAATCGTCGCTAACAAAAGTAATCCACCATGAATCGCTTTTTAGAGGCTGTTTACAACCACATTTTTGGGACATTCACCTTTTGAAATGTTATTTTTTTTTTCCCATTCCTCAACTTGCATTTAACACTAAAATCCCACCAGACTGCACAGCATCCACATCATAACCACATCTATTGCACATGATTGCAGCATGATCTGTCAGGATTATAATAAAAAAATCAATCTTTTTTTTTTTCTTTTTTGTATACCATGTCACCGTCCCATTGTCTTCAATTACCGGTATGCATGGTTGGCAAGCGGCACGGTCTACCAATTGTGGCATGCGATTTTAAATTTGATGCACCACATATGACCGCAGAAAAGTAAATAAAACTGCAGCAGAGAGACTTGTATTTCTCAATGGAAGTGTGGTGACCTTGTAGCACTTGGAGTCAATTGATACTTTCTTCAGCCCTGTAACCAAAAATCTGAACCTCGTTACGGACCTACAGCCAGAAAAAAAATCAGCAGAAGCAAAAAAATGTATAAAAGCAATTTTTTTTTAAATCAATATGGGAATTTATATTTTTTTGCAAAAGGTAAAATAGGTCTTTAAGCTGTTAGAAATAAATTACTCCACAGTGCCTGCAGCTACAGAAGTTACATGGTTAGTTTGGTTCAAAAAAAGACTGTCCAATTTAAACAATAGAAAAAAAGAAATAAGTAAAAAACCTCCATATACACAATGGCCTGGATTCAAGAAGCAATTGCGCCTGTGTAACCATAAGTTACACAGCGCAATTGCTTACTTGCCCCGGCGTAACGAATGCTCCTGATTCAGGCACCTCGTTACGCCGACTGCAGCCTAAGATATGCGCGGCATAAGGCTCTTATGCCCGCATATCTTAGGCTGCATTCTTGCGATGGCCGCTAGGTGGCGTTCCCGTTGTGCTCAGCGTATAGTATGCAAATTGCATACTAACGCCGATTCACAACGTTGCGCGAGCCCTGCGTACGCAATTTACGTTGTTTCCGTACGGCGGTTTTTGCGTAAGGCTGCCCCTGCTATTAGCAGGGGCAGCCAATGTTACGTATACCCGTTGTTCCCGCGTCGCGAAATTTGAAATTTACGTAGTTTGCGTAAGTGAATCATGAATGGCGCTGGACGCCATTCACGTTCACTTTGAAGCAAATGACGTCCTTGCGACGTCATTTGCCGCAATGCACGTCGGGAAAGTTTCCCGACGGAGCATGCGCTCTACGCTCGGCGCGGGAACGTGCCTAATTTAAATGATTCCCGCACCCTACGGGATCATTTAAATTGCGCGCGCTTACGCCGGGCATTTTGCTGGCGCGCCCACGCAATTTACGGAGCTACTGCTCCGTGAATCAAGGGCAGCGCAGTAAATTTGCGGGGGCGCAGGGCAAAAACGTTGCCCTGCGCCTCCGTAAAAAAAGCGCAAAACTACCTGAATCCAGCCCAATGACAATCCTATACCCCTATTCTCCTTTAACCACTTCAGCTCCAGAAGATTTTCCACCCTTCATAACTAGGCCGTTTTTTCGCTATTCTGCACTGTGCTACTTTAACTAGCAATAGAGCAGTCATGCAACGCTGTACCCAAACAAAATTTATATAAATTTATATTTTTTTCACATAAATAGAGCTTTCTTTTGGTTGTATTTGATCACCACTGGGTTTTTTTATTTTTTTGCGATATAAAATAGACCAAATTTTTTTAAAAACAAAACAATATTTTTTTACTTTCTGCTATAAATAATATCCAATAAAAAATGTCTTCATAGATTTTGGACAAAATGTATTCTACCAAGTTTTTGATGGAAAAAAAATCACAATAAGTGTTTGATTGGTTTGCATGAAATTTATAGCATCTACAAACTATGAGAGAGACAGATATAGATATATATCTCGATCTATATATACACACACACATTATATATATATATATATATATATATATATATATATATTATATATATATATATATATATATATTATATATATATTATATATATATATATATATATACACAGTATATATATATATAGTAAGGGATTAGCTCGGTAGCAGGGGTGTGTGACCCCCTGGATGGGTTCACTACACACTGAACGATACAGAGAAACAGCCGAAGACGGTTGAAAACAAAGAATTTGGTTTATTCTTCCATCTTGCTGGAAACAAGTGCAAGCATCCAAACAGCATAAACAAAATCAAACATAAAATAAACCCTGGCTACTTGGGGCGTCTACCTTCACCACACAGGAACCTATCTATGGAGTCTGGCACAGCCTAGTGCTGGGCAGACACTGCTGGTCAAACAGCAGAAAACAAATAGTCTTTTTGATTTTTATCACACAGAAAAATCAACAGCACCTCACCTCTTCAGAAGTATTTCTGTTCACTGCTCTCCTTCACTCAAAAAGCCTCAGGATGCAGCAATCAGTAATAATCCTCTGGATTACTTATATAGGCCTTAATTGCCTCGTTTTCCAACGCCCTTAAACCTTTCTGGCTACTTCTGCAGCCGACACCCGATAATAATTGGTGTATTGTCTAAACAAGGCAGAACTGTATCTCCCGTCTGTGACAACACCCACAGATTTACCTGACTTTCTGTCACAATATATATATATATATACATACATACATACACACACACAGGAATATATTTTTGAAACTACTAATGGACGCGATCAGTGACTTATAACGGGACTGTGATACAGCGGTGGTCAATCTGACACTAACAGACAGGTGGGGGGAATCAACTGCCCCTGATCTCACCAGTGACATTAATACAGTGATCAGTGATAAAACTATACACTGTAACCGTAAATGACACTGGCTGGGAAGGGTTAACATCTAGGGCAATCAAGGGGTTATAAATAAGTGCCCAAGTATGTGTAATGTGTGTAAAGTATGCTGCTTTCAGTAACTGATCTCTCAGTTTCTCATCCCTGCTTTGCAGCTTTTCAGTTTCTACAGACTGAGCTGGCTTCAGATTCTGAGAGGAAAGACTTCAGCTTCCAGTGACACTGTGGTGAGAAGAAGGGGAAGTATTGTAACTTGCCAGGCTGAGGAGAGGAAGGAAAAAAGACGACTGGCAAAGAAACCGGGGATGGGAGCGGACCGCGACACTTTAGTGAAAGAGAGTCACAGTGGCAGCCATTCCAGAACATCAGAGGACACCCTGGATGCTGGATGAAAATATTGCCCAATTTCGAAGCTGGACTCTGAGGACCCTGACCCGGGTATACTTAGAGGTCACTGGCCTACCCTGCACTACACCTTGATAATAAAAAAAAGGGACAGATGTGTCTGAGAGAAATACAGTGTGTGTCTGTAAAAGTTCCTAAAAGGGATACTACCTCAAGCACTCCAAAATAGCAGTATATGTCTCCATTGCAGAATACCTCTGCTATTTTTTATCCAGTACAGTATATTTCTTATATGGTTTATCTTGTTACAATCTACTTCTTGCTATTGCTCAACCATTTGCTGTGTTTTTATGGTGTCCATACACTTAAGCCATTTGGCTGTGTATACAGATATCTGCAATAAACAGGTGTATCAGAGATTGCGGGGCTACTTATAGAGTCGTGGGCACGGAAACAGGGAGACCCTAGAAACAGCGGCTCTTTGGGGGTAAGAAGTACACCTGTTACTGTTAATTCCATAAAAAAAAATATAACCAAAAATAATTTAGTATAGAAAAGAAGAATCTCCACACAAGATGACTGTACCATTACTTAAAGCTGAGCTCCACCCAAAAGGGGAAGTCCCCCCTCCACTGCCACATTTGGCATTTTTGGAGGGGGAGCGGGTACCTGTTTTTGAAATTCGGCCCTCCCCCTTCTTTTCCTACAGTCTTCACAGGTCCTTCACAGGTCCCGGCTTGCGCATGCGCAGTAAAAGCCAGTTGTGAAGCCCCAATGTTATCAGCATTTTGCTGTTAAGAGAAAAATGTGCCGATAATGGCACTGAAAACGCACACGATTTTGCCGTGATTTTACTATGCTTATGGTGTGTCTTTTGTAGGTCATGGAACTCAAAAACTGCATAAAAAATGTAACAGGGAATGCGTTGAGGTGTTCTTGCTGCATTTTCAATGAGGAAGTATGCTTTTTTAACTGACCAAGAATGCAGCAAGCAGCAGTGTGACGGGATGCATTTTCTTGCGCTAAAGGTGCCGATAAAGGCCAACAATAAATTAATTTAAATTTAAATTTATGATATTAAATTAAAAAGTCGAGTATAACACAATTATGTATAAAAATATATTTTTAAGAAAAAATTCAGTTTTGGTTTTCGGCCAAGTGCATTTTCGGTACCAAAATCTCAATTCGGTGCACCTCTAATGAGGAAATCGCTAGATCCCTGGACAGGTAATTGTCCTTCTATTAAAAGTCAGCAGCTACAGTATGTATAGCTGCTGACTTTTCATTTTTGGGGGAGGAGCCTGGAGCTCCTCTTTAAAGTGGTTGTAAACCCTTTACAACCACTTTAACCTACATGCAAGCCTAGATTAAGGCTTACCTGTAGGTGCTAGAAATATCTCCTAAACCTACACGGTTTAGGAGATATTTGCAATGTCCCTGAACGATGCCTTCTACTGCGCATGCGCCATCTTGAAAGGGCACGCTGTGCCGTTTCAAGCTGGGGTCATGTCATGACTGCCGGCTCCCGCACGCATGCACGGGAGTGACGTCATGCGACTCCGGCCAGTCACAGAGCCGGAGTTCGTGGCCCCGGAAGAAAGAGGGGTGAAAAATGAACGCTCGCTGCCAGCGAGGAAGACGGGGACATTGCGGGCTTCTCCTGCAGGTAAGTGTCATATAATGGACTACTATGCTTTACGTTTGCAGGGAAACAAAGAGGAAGTAAAACCAGGGTTTACTTCCTCTTTAAACAATGCAATTGAAAACAATCAAAAGTTCCTCCATGCCGCTTATCAGTTTGGTTGCCCTTCTCTGTACTTTCCATTAGCCACCGGAAACTGTGCCGGGAGCGCGCTCTCAGCATAGCTGTATGCACGCAAATATGCAGCCACTTGCCACCAATGCCCGCCCACCAAGAGACCGCACAATTGCGTTCGGCCGGAGCCAAGAAAAAGTTCTTTTTGATCAAGAAAGTGTCTATTCGCGTGAGCAGGCTTTTTTATACATTGTTGGTTCTATGTGGTCATTTATATTGGTGTACCATTTGTAACTTTTCTCCTAAATCCCATTTGTTTCTTCCCAATTTCTAATGACCTGCAACTTTAAGGCAGCAATACAAGCTTCTTTTTGGCTTAGTGAATGGCTCTGTTGGCCGAATCAGATGCAGCCACTGTTTGGACATTTCATAGAACAATTTTCAATATGTAATATGTACTCAATGAGAGTACATATACCATATATACTCGAGTATAAGCCGACCAGAATATAAGCCGAGGCACCTAATTTTACCACAAAAAAACCTGGGAAAACGTATTGACTCGAGTATAAGCCTAAGGCCCCGTACACACGGTCGGACCGAACCGATGAGAATGGTCCGACGGACCGTTTTCATCAGTTTACTGCAGAAGTGGCCTGATGGTCTGATGTGTGTACACACCATCAGTTCAAAATCCGATCGGGTCAGAACGTGGTGACGTAACACACACGACGTGCTGAAAAAAACGAAGTTCAATGCTTCCAAGCATGCGTCGACTTGATTCTGAGCATGCGCGGGTTTTGAACCGATGCTTTTCTGTACTAACCATCGGTTTGCTTCGATCGGGCAGCAGTCCATTGGTTCGGTTTTGAAGCATGTTTTAAAATTTTGGACCGAAGGAAAACAGACCGATGGCCTATACACACGGTTGGTTTGGTACGATGAAACTGAACTTCGGTTCATTCTCATCGGTTCGGTCCGACCGTGTGTACGGGGCCTTAGGTGTCCATCTGCATGCCTCACCGTGCCTCACTTTGTCTTACTGTGTCCATGTGCATGCCTCACTGTGTCCATGCCTCACTGTGTCCATGCCTCACTGTGCCTAGCACTAGACTGACATTTAACATGGTAGTCTATAAAAAGGGGTGCCCAGTTTTTGAAAAATCGGTGCTCCCCAGCCGTAGGTCCCCCAGACAACAAACTTTGCATACTTGTAGAGTACGAGTGGGGCTACATGTGTGCCAAGTTTGGAGTCCAGGGGACCTACGGCCAACCAGTACCAGGTCCCCAAACTTTGGGAGATCAGGCACAAAAAGGTGACTCGAGTATAAGCCGAGGGGGCATTTTCAGCAGAAAAGAAAAATGTGCTGAAGAACTCGGCTTATACTCGAGTATATAAAAAATAAAAATCATACTCCTGTTTAAAGCTCCTTCACATCTTTACCAGCTCCACTTATTGTACTTCCAAATGTCTTAACCACTTCAATACCGGGCATTTTCACCCCCTTCCTGCCCAGACCAATTTTTAGTTTTCAGCGCTGTCGCATTTTGAATGACAATTGTTCGGTCATGCAACACTGTACCCAAATTTATTTTTATTTTTTTACTAGTAATGGCGGCAATCTGCGATTTTTATTGTGACGGACATATTGGACAATTTTGAAACATTTTTGGGACCATTCACATTTATACAGCGATCAGTGCTATAAAAATGCACTGATTACTGTGTAAATGTGACTGGCAGGGAAGGGGTTAACACTAGGGGGCGATCAAGGGGTTAATTGTGTGTCCTAGGGAGTGATTCTAACTGTAGGGGATGGAGATTCACAAGGGGGAGGAGACTGATCGATGTTCTTCTGTACTGGGAACACACCATCGGTCTCCTCTTACCTGACAGGACGTGGATCAGATCCATGGTCCTGCTGTGTTCACGGGCAATCGCGGGTGCCCGGCGGACATCGCGGCCACCAGGCACGCGCATCGGCTCCCGAACGACGCGGCGCATGCGTGCCCCTGGCGGAACGCGTACGACCCCTAGACGACCGGGAAGCCCAGGACGCCATATGACTCCCGTCCAGGATGGGAGACCCCTCCTGCGGACATCAGATGTACATGGGTGGGTAATGAAGTGGTAAATGAGCTACTGTACTGCTGGGCCTAAATGCAGGTGATTATTTTTTTTTTTTTTATGTTTCTGAGCTAAAGGACATAAACAAGTCAGCTAATACTGCTCATGGAGGGGATACCAAAAAACTTTTCCTAACCCGAACCTTCGTAAACTTTGTCTGCCACTGGCACTGGAAGTCAGAGTATTTTTGGACTCATAAAAGCTACTGGAACCTAGGGAACCTGTAACTAAAGCTGGCCGTACATTGAGCAAATTTCATCTGGTTCCAAATGAACCAGCAAGCAGAGCCCGCTGTCAGGATACAATACCCTAACAGGGGAATTGGTCCATCTGTGCTGTATTGTGGGCTGACCAAAAACATTGTATAGTTTATGCCCAGCTAAAAGGAGAAATATGACAGCCCTGAAGCGTCACCCATTAAAGACAAGCCAGCTATGGAAGCTCTATTATTTCTATCCTGACATTTTTTTCAAAAGCTAGATTTGGCTAGTCCTTATTACATGTAAAAATGTGTTTGATTCTCACTTTTCCTCAGACTGGGCTTGCAATATGTGAATATTAAAATATTTATTCTTGATTTCCCAAAATTCTAAAAAGTGTTGCACACCATGCAGGCATATACAAACACTAGTAATCAAGGCAATTACAATAATAATATTATAATAATAATGCATGGCTTTGTCACATGTAAATGGAATGCTCCATCTGGTTCCTTAATGCCTATCATTTCCTGTAATATTTATTATTTAACAAAGTATTATCCTGAGGGCAATTGCTTATTATTGGAGATAATAATTTCTTGGTACATCTCTATAAACTAGCATGTAAAAAGGAATGTAGTGTTCATCTTCTACTGTGCTATAACTAAAGTCACACATCTACAAGAGCTTATCTGTCAACGACAAAAATAAGTCGCCTTGTCTTCAACAGCAGGAAATGACTATGTGGTGATGAGTATTGGCCAAGCAACTGCGATCATCTGACATTGACACACTCGTATACACCAATACCAATATTTTCTTTTGCTTGAAGTTTATATATATATATATATATATATATATATATATATATATACACACACACACACACACACACACACACACACACATACACATATACACACATACATATACACACACACACATATACACACATACACACACACACACACCGGTAGTTATATAGTTGTAGTGAAGTTCTTGCAGTTAAAGTTAAACAATTTGGCACATCATCCACTTTTTTTTGTTTCAAATATATTAAAATACATTTTAGCAAAAAGCCTTTTTATAATATCAACCTGATGACAAAACTTTGTGACATACTTGTATACCTTTCAATCTTTCACTGGAAGAACCCACAAAAGAAGTTCTTAATTTACTCACTGCTACAGGCTACAAGACAAGATACATAACCTACAGTATTTCCTACTACAGCCTTGTTATGAAGGTTACCCAGTGAACCTCCAGCTTTTTTTTTAAATTGTACTTAAAGGGCTCCCCCCCCCCCCCCCCCCCCCCCACTCCACTATCACAGTTGGAACTTTTTGGTTTTGACAGGTACCTGCTCCCACTTCCAGGTAAGATTGTCGAGGCGATCTACGAGTATGTCCAGCCCCTCCTCCCCCCACTGCCTTCTAGGACACACACAGGTCCCAAAAGATGGCGGGACCATTCACAATGTGTGGTGCAACTCGTGCATGTACAGTAGGAAGCCTTAAAGGGGTTGTAAAGGAAAACATTTTTTTTCATAATAAGCATCCTTTACCTGCAGACATTCCTCTTTTTACTTCCTCATTGTTCGTTTTTGCTCAGAAGTTGCTCTATTTCTTCTCTGTTCTGTTCACTTCCTGCTTGTCTGATTTTACTGACCACCGTGATGGGAGGCTTTACTGCGGTGGTCAGTAATGTGTTCGCCCCCTCCTGGGAACTACATCTGTGTGGCAGGACGCTCTCTACGTGTTAGGCCCCATACACACGACCGAACA
The DNA here is from genome assembly GCF_905171775.1 of Rana temporaria. Taxonomy (NCBI): domain Eukaryota; kingdom Metazoa; phylum Chordata; class Amphibia; order Anura; family Ranidae; genus Rana; species Rana temporaria. The sequence goes on along the minus strand of NC_053490.1, from coordinate 132,354,609 downwards.
TGTCTGCTAAAACTGGTCCGCGGACCAGCTTCAGCAGACATGTTCGGTCGTGTGTACGGCCGACTGGACAGGTTTCCAGCGGACAAAAATTTCTTAGCATGCTAAGAAACATGTCCGCTGGAAGCCTGTCCGTCGGACATGTTCGGTCGTCTGTACAGACTCACCGTACATGTCCACTCGGCCGCCATCCCTTGCATGCGTTGAAGTGATTCGACGCATGCGTGGAAGCATTGACCTTCCAGGGCCGCGCACGTCGCCGCGGCGACGGCACGTCAACGCGTATCGTGTACGCGCGGATTTCTGTGTGATGGTGTGTACAACCATCAGACAGAAATCTCCGGGCGGACATGTCCGCTGAAAATGGTCCGGCGGACCGATTTCAGCGGACAGTACGTCCGTGTGTACGAGGCCTTAGAGACTTCAAGGAGGTGTGAATTACTGGGCGTGCCGCAATTCATACTGGGAAATATAGTTCTTACATGAACGAGCGATGCAAACCAGGAAGTGAATGAGAGAACAGAAACTAGAATGCCGGAGGTGATATAGATGAAGGAATTTAATAGGTATTTATACGCTACACATCATTACACTATTCTGTCTGTCTACCTTGCAGACATTAATTTTAGGAAAAAAAAATGTTTCCTTAGTGACCCTTTAAGGCTTCAATGACGGTTTCCCTTAGTGAAGATGCTGGCGAAAATGATTGAAGAAACGTCTCGGGTGTCAACATCGCTGGATGCCTGGACAGGTAAGTGTCCTTATAATAAAAGTCAGCAGCTACAGTATTGTAGCTGCTGACCTTTAACCTTTTTTTTGGGGGGGGGGGGACTGGAGCTCCTCTTAAAAGCATAACTAAAAGGCAAAACTTTTTTTTATTTTTTAAATTTTAGATAGAGTGGACAGGGATTTATTGCTGCCGGTGACCCTGTTTACCAATATCACAGAGTGTGAAAGTAAAAGAAAATCCCAAATATTGAATTGCCACCAGAACAGAAATAGAGGGGAAATCTTTCAATAGGGACAATGAAGTGCACAAAATTACCTTAAAGTGGTTGTATGGGCGTTTTTTTTACTTTTACCTACAGGTAAGCCTATAATAAGGGCTTACCTGTAGGTATAAAGAATATCTCCTAAACCTGTACGGTTTAGGCGATATTCCGCTCGCAATGCGCCGCTGATTGCAGCGGCGCATGCGCAGCGGGGAACCTCGGCTAAAGGGCCGGCAGCCGCTGGACCTTGACGGATTGAAGTCTCTCGTGCGCATGCACGGAAGTGACGACATCGCCGCTCCAGCCAATCACAGCGCTGGAGCGGCGATACCCGGAAGACACGCCAAAGCAAGATGACATCTCGCTCGGCGTGGACCAGGTAAGTGCTCTTCACCTTGTTCCGAGGTAAGTATTTCATAATGAGCTAATATGCGGTGCATACTAGCTCATTATGGCTTTTGCCTTTCAGGTGGGAAAAAAAAAATCATCGCAGGTATGCAACCGCTTTAACCTCTTCATGACCGAGTCCCAACAAACCTTAAAGCGGGGGTTCACCCTAAAATGCAACTTTCTACCATGCCATTCAGCATACTAGCGTGAGCTACAGTATGCCTTTATTTATTTTTTTTGTGCTGTACTCACAGTTTAATCGATTAGTTTCGTTTCAGACTCCCCGCGGGGAGCCAAGTCCTATTTAGGCTATTTTCGGGAAGCGTGACGCGCCATAGCCGGCCGTCAATCATGTTCCCCTCTTCATAGGAACTCCTACTCCCCGCGGGGAGCCAAGTCCTATTTAGGCTATTTTCGGGAAGCGTGACGCGCCATAGCCGGCCGTCAATCATGTTCCCCTCTTCATAGGAACTCCTACTCCCCGCGGGGGAGTCTGCAACTTAACTAACGGATTTAACTGTGAGTACAGCTAAAAAAAATAAAAATAAAGGCATACTGTAGCTCACGCTAGTATGCTGGATGGCATGGTAGACAACATTTTTTATTTTATTTAGGGTGAACCCCCGCTTTAACCACTTTTCACCCATACTATAGCCAAAAGAAAGCTACAGCGCGGGTTTAAAATGCTGGGAGGGCGTACATGGACTTTCTCCATTTCTTGCGCTCAACCAATCACAGAAGTGAACAGAAGCCAGTTTCCGTTGTCAGCTTAAAAAAAAGAAGAAAGCCGTTAACTGGCTTCTGTTAGAGTGACATCGGTCCCCTTAGTGATCACCAGTACCCTCCAGTGTCGCTAACCAGTGCCACCTATCATATCAATGCTGCTAATCAGTGCCACCAATCAGTGCTGCCAATCAGTGCCTCCTTATTAGTGCCCATCAGTGCCGCAATTTAGTGCGACCTATCGGGACCCATCAGTGCCACCTAATCAGTGTCCACCTGTGCTGCCTCATCAGCGCCACCTCATCAGTGTCCACCAGTGAAGGAGAAAAAAATTACCTGTTTGCAAAATGTTATAACAAAATATGAAAAACTAATTAAAAAAAATAAGTATTTTTTTTTTTTTTTTAGCAAAAAATAAAAAACCCAGTGGTGATTAAATACCATAAAAAAAGCTCTATTTGTGTGAAAAGAATGATAAAAATGTCATATGTGTACAGTGTTGCATGACCACGCAATAGTCATCTAAAATGTGAGAGCGCTGAAAGCTGAAAATTGGCCTGGTCAGGAAGGGTGTACAAGTTCCCAGTAAGCAAGTGGTTAATGGCCTTTGTTTTCTTACCAAAAACTGCATCTGACACTTACACCGCCACTGACTGGCACTGGCACGCTGACACTTAGACCTTGTTCACACCATGTGCAGAGATGTCAGTTTTTCTGCATATGTTCTGCAAGGGCACAAGAAAAAAAAAAGAATAAAACAATTGGTCTCTATGTGCCCTGTTCACACCACAACACTAGTATCAGGTGCGGATTTTTTCTGTGCAGGAATCTACAACATGTATAAAACTCAGTGAAACATGCATTAAAACTGATGTAAACTTGTTTCTCTGCAAGTGAGGCCCCATACACACCATAGAATCTATCCGCAGATAAATCCCATCAAATGGGTTTCAGCGGATAGATTCTATGGTGTGTACACTCCTGCGGATATTTATCCTCGGATAAATCTCCCCTGGGATGGATTTCCAGCAGATGAATATTTGCTGAAATGCTCAACAAATCTATCTGCTGAAGTCCATCCCAAAGGATGGATCCGCTCGTCTGTACAGACTCACCGGATCCATCCGTCCAAAGGGATTCCCCGCACGCGTCGTAATGATTTGACGCATGCGTGGAATTCCTTATATGACAGCGTCGCGCCCGTCGCCGCGTCATAATCGTGGCGACGGCGCGACACATCATCGCCAGAGGATTTCGGCGCGGATTTCAATGCGATGGTGTGTACACGCCATCGCATAGAAATCTGCTGAAATCCTCGAGAGGATTTATCCGTGGAAACGGTCCGCTGGACCGTATCCGCGGATAAATCCTCTCGTGTGTATGGGGCCTGAAACCTTTGCGTCAGTTTCCATCAGTTTTTCTGCATGTATAGCGTGAATGAGGCTTTTTCGCCGCCAGAGCTGTTTTTGCATTTTTTGCACACGTTTAAAAAATAATTTTAGCCCTAAAGATGATGTAAAACCCCCAAAAATTATATATTTTCTGAAGGCAGACACCCTAGAGAGAACAATAGTAGTAGTTTCAAATTTTTATGTCACAAGATATTACCGCAAACGTCTAGGAAAAGTGAAATTTTTGTAAGAAAAACACACTAAAATGAATTTAAGGGCAAACAAAAAAACATTAAAAATGACCTAAATTTTGGTAAAATATAAAAGATGAGGTTGTGGCGGGGGCGCCGGTACCAGGGGTGTGTGTGAGAGAAATCGGCCAGCAGCCCTGATGCCCAAATGGTTTCACCTGACAGGCAGGAGTCTGCCTGTTAGTTTCACACACAATGCCAGTGACTGCTGCCACCATCGATCAAACACTGCTGATTGCTCAGGGAGCCCTGAGAACTGAGCAGAGAGCTGGTGACGGTCAGTCATCGCTCTCTGCTCAGCCCCCCCCTGTACTCACTGGAGTGCTGAGATGTGGAGGGGGAGGGAGCGGCTTTCTCCAGCTCTCAGTGGCTCACTAAAAGGCTGAGCCGACTTCATTGTCGCAATCTTGCCCATGCCTGAACCCGTTCTGTGACGTCAGCTGACAGTGGGCTTCAGCCGCTGTCTGCTGAAAATGGGTCATGGGTGTGCAGAACGAACTTTGGCTGTACTTCTCCTTTAAGCAAGCTATATATTATGCAATTTACTTTCATTTAGGGCCGAAACAACTAATCGATTAATCGACAACTAATCGATTATGAAATTAATCGATTACAATTTTCATAATCGATTAATCGGCCAGTAACATAATGGGGTTAAAAAAACTAAAATTAGCCCTTTATAGTACAAAAAAGCAAATCGCTACTGTAAATATTACTTTCACTGTCCCACAGTAAAAAAATGAACCGTTACAGTAGCGATTATTTGCTCTTTTTGCACTTATTTTTGTTTTTTCAACCCCATTATGTTACTAAACATCTCAGGCCGGGTCACACCTCTGTTTTTTGGTGCTTTTTGCAGAAACACACTACAGTTCATTTACATGTTTTCCTATGGGACACGTTCACATCCATGATTATTTTTTAGCTGCTGCGTATTTGGAAAGGGAAAGGACTTTTTAACGCAAAACGGTGCTATTATGTTTTTTTTTTGGTTCAATATACTTCAATGGAGAAGCTGCAGAAAAGCATTTAATGTGTTTTTGCGGTAATTTGTGTTTTGTAATCTGCCCAACAACAAATTGGCCCAAAAAATTTTTTAAATGCAAATTTTTCTTTTTTTAAAGGCTATTATCCGAATCGAAACAATAATCGGGCAACTAATCGATTATGAAAATAATCGTTAGTTGCAGCCCTACTTTCATTCAACCCAAGGTTGAACTCTGATGGCGGGGGGAATCCCTCCCGCTGCACTATTGTATTCTGACAGTGGGAGGTTTCTCCGCCGTCAGAATACAATGATCACTGCCCGCGAATATAGCCATTGGCAGTGACTGCACAAAAAGGAACCCCAACAGGCTTGCTGTACCGATTGATCAATGGATTGACTTCAGTACAACCAGCCTGCTCATAAACAAATCAAAATGTGGCTGGTTCCTACCGAACTGGGCAAATTTCGATCTGTCTATGGCCAGCCTTGCACTGACACTGACACCTATTGTAGACTGACACTCACTAAACTAGCCCAAACTAGTTGGGGCCTTTTCACACGGGCAGATCCGATTGGATTCTCCAGTCTCCTCTATGGAGCAGCAGGAGTCAATGGACATGTGTTGGTTGACACCCACCAACTTCCAATCCAATACTATAAACAGATGGAATGGGGTCCGTTCCCCATCCGTCTGGCGGATCGGATGGCAGCCAGGTGTAACCAGACAGGCGGTCTATTTACATCTGACCGCCCCTAGAGGAGAGTGGGCGGTGTCTGTGTCAGCTCTGCATAAGTGTAGTGGACCAGTCATCTGCCTGCTCAGCGGACAGATTCTCTGCTGAGCAGGTGGACTCCAACGGAGCCCGCCCCATGGGCCTTAATCTTTTTAACAGATCTTTTTAAAAAATGCTTTTCAGACTCCTAGTGAGAAGAAAGATACATTGGGGTTTATTTACGAAAGGAAAATCCACTTTGCACTACAAGTGCACTTGGAAGTGCAGTCGCTGTAAATCTGAGGGGTAGATCTGAAATGAGGGGAAGCTCTGCTGATTTTATCATCCAATCATGTGCAAACTAACACACAGACTGTCATAACTGCTTTCTTTGTAAAGTCCCTATTGAAGGTGGTCTGTAAACTCCCTATTGGAAGAGCCTGAGCCAGCAGCAAAGGACTATGGGAGAGGAGATAAAAAGCCAGAGGAACTAAACTAGAGCCTCTTTTTGCCTGCACCCCATCAGGAGAGCATCTCCTGCACTCTTATGTGTGTATGGAATCGTGGCCTACCAAGGGGCACAACAGCTTGCAACTCCAGCCCAGAGGAACAGATTGTTCATGCAGCTCCAGCCGAAAGGAACAGACTCTCCATGCTAAAGAAAGACACCCTGCAACAGCTCAAGGACTGAATGCCACTGCGACACACCTGCATCTAAAGATCGATCGATCGCTCAGGTGAGGACTGCTGACTGTGTACAGGATTTGGTGAGGGGGCTTTGCCCAGGAACCTTTAATGCTTTTCATAGAATACCACATCCAAATATTGTCCACAGAGCTCCAACATTGCCGGTGAAGATAATAAAAGCAAAGCTTTGCCTCCAGGACATTACCCCGGTTGCTCTTAAAGGGGACACACCACGGGTATTGAGATCATTTCACTGGGTGTGTACTAGAAGCATTGTAGGCCGGCCTGGGGTTCCCCTTTAGCCACAGCATCCCACACACACCAAAAGTTATTGGGGAGTCTATTTAATCTGTACATATTGTTACCTATTGCTTTCTTTGTTTGCATAGTGTTCCTGACTGTTTTCTTCAAACTGTTTCAACCAAGTCCTGAGTACTTACACAGGTCCTGGCTGACTAATGTTAACCTCACTTTTCTTCAAGTAAACTACAAGAAGTGCCGTGTTGTGTATTCCTGCTGAGTTATTCCATTAATCACATTGCTAGGTGTGCCAGAGGGGCTGGGGCAGTTCATTGGAGTTGAAAGGCAGAGTAACAGACTGAACAAACAAAAGCAGCTCCCTCTGGGGTTTGCTACACATGTGATTGGGGTCCGGTTACCCAGAGTCCTGATTGTTAGTAGAATATATGCAGCGCCAGAATTAAGGCCCACTTCCTGGACGCCACATATATGTGTTACATGGTCAAAGGGTTAAAACCTAAGCATTTTTTCGTACTGGTGCACCGTGTGATATTATTAAAAAAACTCAGCTCTGGCTGCAATACTTACCTCCTCTCCAGGACTGTCTATCACAGTAGTTTATTTGTGCCTTTGAATCTCCTATATCTTTTGGGTTAAATTAACCCTAGCTTAATTCAACCCAGAAAACTGAGCACATCCTGCGAGTGCCAGGTGTCACAGATTCGTCCCCTGAAGGGATGTCACTACAGCGCCCTGCACTCTCATTGTAATAATGCAAAAAGCAGTGCTGGTGATATATCGCCACCTCTTTCTGCAACATCATAGACCAAAAAATACAGCTGCGGGGGGCCTGGGCAGAGCTCTGAACATGTGCAAGGAGTTATTTATCCCAGCACAAAGGAATGCTTTGAGTTTGTACACAGAGCCACTCATCCACGGCTTAGTGTACAGTTTTTAGGCATTTTCTAGCAGGCAGATAAGACACTACCAAAGAAAGTTTCACTTCAAAGCTCAACTAAAATCTTACATCTTTTTATCTCCTACTAGCTGAATACCCGGCGTTGCCCGGTCTTCCTATCTTAACCTTTTGGGGAGGAAAATCATAGTAATATAAATATACCCATCTTTTATATAAGGGTGTAGGTAAGGGTTAATTTAACTGTCATATATTTTTATTTGGCATATACGTAATATGTGTACCAGGTATTATTGAAATATCTCCAGGCGTACAGAAGTTATGTGGGAACATACATTTCCCATTGATTTGCATGGGACTTTAAACAAAAACCCCGACCCTCACAAATGGGGGTAGTTAAGGGATAAATTAACTATCCTATAGTTTAAGTGGACATATAAGTAGCATGTGACCAAGTGTTATCGAAATATGTACAGCCGTTTGGAAGTTATGAAGTAACATGTATTTCCCATAGAGTTGAATGGGACTTTAAAGGAAAACCCTGACCATGGCAAATGGGGGTGGGTAAGGGTTAAACCACCTATCCTATGTTTGTTGCTGACATATAAGTAACATGTGTGCCAAGTTTCATGTTAATATCTTTACCCGTTTGGACGTGATGCTGGAACATACATACATACACACACGTTGAGTTTTATATATATAGATTATGTTTTGGGGATTATTTAGCCTAATGGCCCGTACACACGATCCAAATATCATACGAAAATGGTCTTCCGAGGAATAATCGTACGATGATGGGATCGTTTGTACAGATCTTTCGAGAGCCGATCACAACAATTATTCGATCAGTCAAGCACAAAAATTTTGTGTCGTACGATACCAGATCGTACGCTTTTCGTTTAGTCAGTATAGTTGTCGTCTGAAAATACAATACAAATACAACACATGACATCATGTCCGTTTTTTTTCCTGTGGTATGAGAATTTTTCGTGACTTTAGTAACCTATTTAATTTCTACTTGCGACTATTAAGCAAAAAAATTGTCCGATCTGTCGTCCGATATTCAGATCGTGTATACAGTGCTCATCAGTGAGTACAGTCCACGGCAGATGATTATGCTATTTTATGGCCCGTACACACGATCCGAACATTGGACGGAAACTGTCGTCCGAGGAAGAATCGTACGATTTTCAGATCGTGTGTACACTACTTTCAAGAGCTGATCACGACCATTCATCCAATATTATTAGATCGGACAAGCACAAAGATTTTCCTCATACGATACCAGATCGTATGATTTTCGTTTAGTCAGTATAGTTGTCGTCCAGAAATACAATACATAAATACATTATAACACATAACATCACTTCCAATTTTTTTTTTCTGTCGTATGAGAATTTTTGTGACTTTAGTAATCTTTTCAATTTCTACTTTTGACTATTAAGCGAAAAAAGTCATACGATCTGTCGTACGATATTCGGATCAGGTGTACGGGCCATAAGAGCTTGTTGGTCCACTTTAAATAAAGCAGAATGAAAAAGTCCAACAAAAACAAATGTCCAACACGAAACAAAAGTAATATTCAGGCTGCTTGCTCTCATTAGCAGTGCCGCTGCTCAAGCCTTGTGCTCTGGTCCTCCTGACCATCTACCACAGCATACTTGTGTTCCAGTGCAAAAGCTGTACCTCTGTCAGCTCTCCTTCTGGCAGCTCCCTGCTGCTCCAGCCCTAAGGCTTGGGCCCTCTGCCTGTCCCCTGCAAACATGAACACTTCTGGCTGCTCCCTTGCTAACCTACTGTCAGGTTCCAGACTATAAAAAGTTTGAACACCTGTGTCAACATTCTGGCTTCCAAGTCTCTTTGAAATCTCCAGGCTCCAGGTCCCAACTGGGTCTACCAACCACAGAAGAAACTGCAAACCCAGGTTACCTCCAAATGAAATAAGAATCCTAGAGCCCTTCAGGGTTTGCTTCCTCTTGAATGCTCGACATGTACTTTTATGTACAGTACAAGATCTAAGGCAGCCAATTAGCAACTTGGAAAAAAAAAAAACATAAAAACAGCAAAGCTGTCCACAGTCCAAGAGATCTGCAGTAGAATGGAACACCATTAAATGTAATACAAAAATAATTTTCAGTCAGATTCAAACCTCGTAGACAGAACCGGTTTTCCCGTCGGGAAAACTGCCATGAGAGCATTTGGCCGGGAAAACCGGCCGTGTGTATGCTCCATCGCAGTTTTCCCGACAGAAAAACTGCAGAAAAAAAAAAAGAGAACCAGCTCTCTTTTTTTTCTGCCGGGATTCGCAACTTTTTAACCCAGCAGTCTTCCTATGGGAAACATGCGATGGAGCATACACACGGCTGGGATTCCTGACCAAAAGCTCCCATGGCAGTTTTCCTGTCGGGAAACCCATTCGCGTGTAGCGGAAAAAAGTTACCGAGCAGGTTCTCCCCTCGGGTTTCCAGGCACCCGGGAAACCCGTATGTGTGTACGAGGCTTAAGTCTGACTCAATTCTCCTTACTGGCAGAGCTTTCTACATATTGCATTAGTGATTTCATTTCATAAGACTCCATTTAATTTGAATAGAACCTGGCAGTCAGCTCCCGTTAACTTTTCAAACAAATGTGCATTAGCCAAAGTAGAATAAGAACATACCATATGAATACATCTATGTGAAACTCTATCCAGCTCTGTTCATCTGTAGAGAATGTACATTTAGCTGGCAACAGAATGGGCAACAGAAACACTAATCCATCTTCCACCAGCCTAATAATAGCATGGAGCACAATGGTTCATTTCCCAGGAATCCATTTTTCCAGCATAGTTATCCCAATGGAGTTATATTTTACATTAAATCATGACACATTTATAGGAACAGTGACCTTTAACAGTCAAACCATTATGTTTTCATTGCTATGCAGTTTTTGTCTGGTTTTGAGTGAGTATTAAGAGGTTTTAGTGAATTATTTAAAAGCAATCAATTTTTTTATCCATCTTTTTGAACACACATGTAAATGTATACATTTATATCATGTATATAATATTTCCAGTGAAGTGTCCATGGTTTTAAAGTAGAATTTATACTTTCAAACAATTGAAAGTTGCATTACAATTTTCTGATGTGAGTGTCAGGGAATATAGAGAAGAGAAGTACAGGCTACTTATGGTACCATCTATAAAAGAGAACCTGCTACTCAGAACATTAGGCCGTTTATAACCCCTTTTATGGGGTGATGTGAAAATTCCCTCATCTCCTTTATTTTTTAGACCAGTCACTCTCAACCAGGGTTCTGTGAGGTTAACGTAGGAGTAAACTCCCATGCATCATTTTTACCTATAGGTAAGCCTATAATAAGGCTTACCTATAGGTACTTTAAATATCTCCTAAACTTGCACCGTTTATGAGATATTTACTGTACATACAGCCTGTGACATCACTGGCGAATGCGCTCCAAGTCCTGTGCCATAAATGCCGGATTTCCGTGTGCATGTGCAGGAGTGACGTCATCGCAGCTCCGGCCACTCACACAGCCGGAGTCCACAAACCCGGAAGGAACCAATTATCTTTATAGCTATCTGTAAGAGGAGGAGCAGTCCTTTGACTAACCCCCAGTGAATTGGTTTCATCTTGGGTACCTTGAAATTATTTTAAAGGTTCCTCTAGGGTAAAAAGGTTGAGAAAGACTGATACAGACAAACTACAAGTTGGCTTTCAAAGTAATCCTGACATGGCAAAAGTGTGTGTGTTTAACCTTACATGCTCATGCAAGAACAAACTCTATAAGGTGCTACTGCATACCCTATTTTTTAGTGCATGCTCCCAAGCACCCAAATAAGCAATATATATATATATATATATATATATATATATATATATATATATATATTTATATATTATTTTTTACTTTTGTTTTTTATTATTTATTGCAACTATTATTATTTTATTTTTTATCAGCCCTGTTGGGGGGCTATGGTGAGATATCAGGGGTCTTAACAGACCTCTGACATCTCCCCTTTGAGAAAGGGAAAGTGACAAGGGACACATATTCCCATATTCCCCAGTCCCTTTCTCAGCAGCCTTGGCTGCACTGAAAATTAATGGAGAGAAGACATTGGCTCCTCTTCATTCATTAACTGAGACATCGTAATCACAGGAGGTTACAATGATTCAGTTATGTGAATGGACAGAGTCAGTGATTACTGACTCAGTCCATTCAGAAAACTAAGCGATTCTTCCATTCTTTGTAGCATATCTGGAAGTCTTCAAGTGAGATGGCGATCAGAGCCTGTTTAATGGCTCTTTGGACGTTATCCACACTACGAAAATGATGTCCCTTAAAATCGTTCTTTATCTTTGGGAATAAGAAAATGTGGCAAAAAGCCAATTGGCACCATGATGTGTTCTTCAGGCAAAAACTCTGACAGCCGAAGCACTGTGACTTGGTACATTTTTGTGATGAAGGATCCAAGTTGAGACAATCTCAGGACACACCCAAAAAAAACTCTTTGTCTCAAACAATAAACTTCCAGGTAAAATCATTAATTCATAGCTGGACCAGCAAGTACAAAAATTCCTTATGGAAAATTCCACGTGAATCAAAAACAAACAATGACTTGATTTGCTTATTCAAGGTTTCTTGGGGCAATCTGACGTGGGTGTGTGCCGTTCTAAACTTTGTTTCTTCGTCTCGGGATCATACCCAAACACCCATGATTTATCTTCCGTGATCACTTGACTCAAAAAATCTTGGCAAACAAATTGAAAGTGTTCCTTCTGATCAGATGACAAGTTATTTAAATCCTGAGTCACGATTTCATGAACAACTGACTTAGCAAATCATGTTTCCTCTGTAATCATTCTGATAGTGAGCCATTGGTCACGGTTGAGAACAGTCCTCACCGTGTCCTGATCATTGTTCATCTTCAATCTTCTTGTCCTTCTTTGAAGGCCTTGTGCCATCGGTACACATGTGCAGATGACAGTGCATCTTCTTCATAAGCTTGTCTCACCATTTCCAAAGTTTCTGATGCACTTCTACCCAATTTCACACAAAAACTTGCTTGCCTTTTTTTTAATACGAGGCACTTGAACATCGTATCACAAAAAAGAAATGTCTCCACTCTGAAAGGGCTATATTGCAACTGATCAGTGTTCCAACGTATACGTTTCACCCCACCCCAAGCGACCTTGGCTGGCTTCTCCCTTCACAGATTTCTTCTCGAGCGTAGGAAATTAATTCTCATTGTATTCTGGACAAACCTCATATCTTCCCAAAGAAAAAAAAAAACATTCTTCACAATCAGGCCTTATTCATATCATCAGTTTTTGACAGCAACTATGTTTGTGAGGAAACATTTTCAAGGAGAAGGCACAAGAAGGGCTATATCTGATGAGCATCTTGAGAATTTCTACTCCATCCGTTAGTTTATCAAAATCTGTGTAAAATATCACACTAGTTTTATGTTGCCCTCTTTTTTAACAAAAAAATATTACAAAAAATGAAATTTCATTACTATCTTTTTCAGTGATCGTTAACTTGTGACTTTTTCAGCTATCTTTATCGTTAGTCTATTTTATGTGTGGTACAAGACGATTCCTCTTCTTCCAATGTAGCCCAGGAAGGTCAAAAGGTTGGACACAGGGCCGATCCTAGGTAGGGTGCACAGGGTGCATTGCACCCAGGCGCCTGCATAGGTGGGGGCACCGAACATCTAAAAGACCCTCTAACAGAAGCCCTCTCTGTGTCCATAACAGAGGCCCTTCTCCAGGTCCCAATAAAGTACTCTGCTTCTCTTCCTGTATTTTGTTTATTTTTAAGAGATCATGTAAGGATCCCAGGTTAATGAAGACTTTGTGGGGGAGCATCTCTGTGGTTAAGTCATTGCCATAGAAACATTTTAAAGGGGAGGAGTTAGTAAAATGACGACGCCCATGTGGGGGCGCCAGAAATATTTCTGCACCCAGGTGCCTGTGACCCTAGGATCGGCCCTGGTTGGACACCCCTGCTTTAAAGCAACCCTTACTAACTTTCATTAAAAAAGGCCAGGTCTGAGCCACCTGGTTTTGCTCACCTGTCCGACTCGGCGATGTCTGCCCACATATGCCACCTGCGTCTAGCAGAGGGACTGGAGACAACTTAATAGTGATACGATTCATATGTTCTCACGACCACGAAGTAGACGCCTCCGTCTCTTATGCCCTTTTTGTTGGATGGCCAATCGGGCCCACTATTTTGTAAACTTCATAGATGCACGATTGGACAGTTTTATACTACAATCTTTTATTTTTCGTGGCTTTGTTATATTTTGCATTTGTGTTTGGTCCTCCTTTTGTTTTTGACTGTTATGTCACAGAAAGTGAATTCTTATACAAAACTTTTCTTCTGCACTGACCTGAATAGTGGAGATGTGTGGACAGTCTATGTTTTCACATGACCTGCTCCTATTGCAAGGCTTTTTGATAAAATGTTGGCTAAAAATATATATATATTTTTATTGATTAATTTATACTCTTTAGCCAAAATTGTATGTACTCCTATTGCAAGGCTTTTTGATACAATTTTGGCTAAAGAGTATAAATTAATCAATAAAAATATATATATATTTTTAGCCAACATTTTATCAAAAAGCCTTGCAATAGGAGTACATACATACACACACATAATGCAATATACCTTGCTGTATTCCACTGACATATGTTCATTGAATTGTTAACAGCAGGCCCTGCAGCCATGTTCCAAGTAGAGAACTAGACTCCAAATAAAACATGCAAACATAGCAGCTGCTAGCATTGATGTGAGTCGCATGAGTATTTTAAAATGCACCTATACTAAAAAGACATTCCATATCATAGTTAGCAGGTTACCTGTCCCCCTACCCTCCAATCCTTCTCTTGTCAGATTAATGGTAATGCTCACAATTAGATAAAAGATTAGATAAACAAAGAATCACAGCTTCCAGGTTTTTTGTCAAAGCTTAAAGGAGTTGTAAATAAAAACTTTTTTTTTTTGCTGAAATGACTGTTTACAGGGTATAGAGACATAATAGTTAACAGATTCCTTTTAAAAATTATAAAAAAAAAGATAAAAATCAATCATATAATGTACCTGTAGTTTCTAGTTTCGTTTTTGCATGTTGTTTCCTGCTTCTGTGATGTACAGAGCCACAGAGCCAATACAGGGCAGTGATGGTTTGGAAAACGAAACTGATTGGTGCTGTGGGGTTTTAGACACACAGTAATCACACCTCCTTGATTAGTGACCACAGAGAGAAAGCTCCCAGTACTGTGATTATCAGGAAACAGACAACCAGGAAGTGTGGAGATCAGAGAAGAATTATAGCAACTTGATAGCAAAAACGAACAATGAGGACATGAAAACAGCACTGCATTAAAGGTAAAGGAAGCTATTAAGATAAAAAAAAAAATTCCTTTACAAACCCTTTAATTGAACAAGCTGAAGTTAGAAGCCGATTGGCTACCATGCTCAGACAGTTGCACCAGGTTTTGCACTTTTCAGTTTTAGTAAATCAACCCCACAGTCTTCTGTACAGCACAGACTAAGGCCGGCCATAGATGGAGCATTTTTTTATTTATTTTTTTACAACAGACAGTGTTAATGGGGGAATCCCAGGGATTACTGTTATGCCCCGTACACACGATTGGAATTTCTGACCTGCCTTTTTCCATCAGAATTTCCGACTGTGTGTATTCCATCGGAGTTTACATAGAGAACATGTTCTCTTTTCCTCCGATAGAATTCCGTCGGAATTCCAATGTGAATTTGGTCGGACAAAGGTTCCGATCGTGTGTACAGGGCATTAGTGGCTATATTAGCCGCTGGCAATAATCACATATTAAACCCAACAGGCTGGTTGTACCCAAGTTGACCAATTGATCAACTTGGGTACATTCAGCCTGTCCATGCATGGTTCGAATCTCGGGCAGTTGATTGGAAACTGTCTATGGCTGGCTTAAAGCTGTGTATGCCATTATATGTATTTTAATGTTAAAAAAAAAAAATGTACAACATTTCAGGGTAGACCCCCCATCTCCGGGAGAGGCCCTAGTGTCTACCCCAAAACATTGCATACTGCAATTCCCTTCTGCCTGTTTCTTGGCACCACAGGGTGAAGTGCTTATTTACTTTGCTTCCATTTTGTATTTGCACCTGTATATATTAATATGTACCTAACAAATACTACTGATGACACAGTTTGTTGAACACTCCTTGCATTGTATTCATAGCAGCTTTTTTCTGAGATACTGTTATACTGTATATCTTCTATTTTTAATGCACATGAATCTTAAAGTGTGCTAATGCTATCATTTTATTATTACGCAGTAGATGTCATTTGAACATACAAGTACAACAATTTGACACTATGAGCAAAGTAAAACTGGTCATACACACATACAGTGGAAAAATACATAAATGTATTTTATTGGGATTTTATGTGATAGACCAACACAAAGTGGCACATAATTATGAAGTGGGAGGAAAATGATAAATGGTTTTCAATTTTTTTTACAAATAAATATCTGAAAAGTGTAGCGTGCATTTGTATTCAGCCCCCTTTACTCTGACACCCCTAACTAAAATCTAGTGGAACTAATTGCCTTCAGAAGTCACCCAATTATAAAAAAAAAGCTGTTCTGTGAAGCCTTCAGAGGTTTGTTAGAGAACCGTAGTGAACAAACAGCATCATGAAGGCCAAGGAACACACCAGACAGGTCAGGGATAACATTGTGGAAAAGTTTAAAGCAGGGTTAGGTTATAAAAAAATCCCAAGCTTTGAACATCTCACAGAGCACTGTTCAATCTATCCTATCATCCAAAAATTATGGTACACCGGAAAACCTACCAAGACACGACCATCCACCTAAACTGACAGGCCGGGCAAGGAGAGCATTAATCAGAGAAGCAGCCAAGAGGCCCATGGTAACTCTGGAGGAGCTGCAGAGATCCACAGCTCAGGTGGGAGAATCTGTCCACAGGACAACTATCAGTCGTGCAAGCCACAAATCTGGCCTTTATGGAAGAGTGGCAAGAAGAAAGACAGTTTCGAAGGAAAGCCATACGAAGTCCCATTTGCAGTTTGTGAGAAGCCATGTGGGGGATACAGCAAACATGTGGAAGAAGGCGTTCTGGTCAGAGCAGACCAAAATTAAACTTTTTGGCCTCAAAGCAAAAACTATGTGTGTGGCTTAAAACTAACACTGCACATCAGCCTGAACACACCATCCCCACCGTGAAACATGGTGGTGGCAGCATCATGTTGTGGAATGCTTTTCTACAGCAGGGACAGGGAAGCTGGTCAGAGTTAATGGGAAGATGGATGGAGCCAAATACAGGGCAATCTTAGAAGAAAACCTGTTAAGCCCCATACACACTATCAGTTTTCCTGCTGGTTTTCTCTTCAGGTTTACCAAAACCATGTAGTACAAGGACCTGCCTGATTGCATTCAAATTGAAACGCTTAAGGTTTGACCTCATATTAGATGGTTTTGGTAAACCTGAAGAGAAAACCATCAGGAAAACTGATAGTGTGTATGGGGCTTAAGAGTCTGCAAAAGACTTGAGACTGGGACAGGGGGTTCACCTTCCAGCAGGACAACGACCCTAAACATACAACAAGAGCTACAATGGAATGGTTTAGATCAAAAACATATTCATGTCTTAGAATGTCCCAGTCAAAGTCCAGACCTAAATCCAATTGAGAATCTGTGGCAAGACTTGAAAATTGCTGTTTACAGACGATCTCCGTCTAATCTCACAGAGCTTGAGCTATTTTTCAAAGAAGAATGGCCAACATTTCACTCTCTAGATGTGCAAAACATCCCTTGTAATATAAATAAGCAGGACAAGGTCTCTTTTAAATGTGAGATCTGGTGTCAAAAAGACCTCAGATCCCACATTCACACGTAAAAAGTAAAAAAAAAAAAAAGTAAAAAAAAAAATATTATTTAATTTTACTTTTACACGGAAAACAAAATGGGCCCTTTAGGGACGGAGGATGGAAGTGATGTTTGACGTCGCTCCAGTCCTCAAAGTGCATAGAGTCGAGTGGGGGCCACCTTGCCCTCACTCAACTTCCTTCCAATCAGCCCAAAACGTTGGATCGTTTTCCCAGCTACGGAATGGCTCCGGTAATCGGAGAAAACGGCAGGGAAGCAGCGGATGGGGGCACATCTCCTGACGCCCATAAAAGTGATTCTGTGGCGAATCTGCCGCTAGGACCACTTTTATCTGAAAGAGGATCGCCCACTGTGAAAAAATATACTGGGAGTTATGGCAGCCATCTGCTCCCACAACCCCGATGTACAATATCAAAGTAATGACGTATATATACAGTGGGTGGTCCGGAAGTGGTTAAAGGCAGACTTCTAAAATGTGTGAAAGATCACATGGCAAAATAGTTGTCCTTATCTGAGGCAGTGGATGGTTGCTGTTACATTTTATACGGTTCAGTTTATATAGTCACAATTTAGATCTTGCCATAGAAAGTAAAATCTTGCTTCAATACTTGTTGCAAAAAATCTATCACTGTACTGTATCTGGAGAAGGCCGTTAGGAATCTAAAAATAAAATATCCACAAATGAATAAACAAAAAAAAGCCTCGTACACACAATCGGATTATCCGACGGGAATTGTGTGAGGACAGGCTGTTGGCGGAAAATGTGACCGTTTGTATGCTCCATCAGACAACAGTTGGATTTTCCATGGATAAATGTAGGATAGAATGCTTTAAAATTGTCCGCCAACAATTGTGTGTTGTCAAAACTCCAATGTACAAACCACGCATGCTCAAATGCAATGCTCACCATAACACAACAACATTAGCAGAAGTTGCCCAAAGGGTGGCGCTAAAGAGCTGAAAAAACACATAGTTTCGTGTTTGATGGCCGTGTTTGATGGCCGACAATTCTTTGCCGTTTGTATGCAAGACAAGATCATGGCCAACACCCTTTGGACAAAAGTCCTACGCTTTGTCCGCAGAAAACTCTAATCAATGGCAGTCAAATTCTTAGGTAAATTATAGAAACCTTAATTGGTTGTTAAAAAGGTTTCATTTTTTTATAAATCTTACCGAATAAAAAAAAAAAAAGTGGCGGTGATACTAAAAAGTGGAATTTTTAGACCCTGGGCTGGAAAGACCTGCACAACA
Source organism: Rana temporaria (assembly GCF_905171775.1). Taxonomy (NCBI): domain Eukaryota; kingdom Metazoa; phylum Chordata; class Amphibia; order Anura; family Ranidae; genus Rana; species Rana temporaria. The sequence goes on along the minus strand of NC_053490.1, from coordinate 132,336,147 downwards.
GGTTTAAGTAATGCGAGAGGATTTTATGCAATCTGGGATTATGTAAGATCACCTGAAAAAACTTCACAGCTCATCATGCAAAATACATTTTTCTGCCAAACAAGAATGTTGGAAAACTTGTCGATCAGCGGCTGCAGCCACGGATCAGTGTATTCTGACTGCGGAAAGTTCCCCTGTCTGAATGAAATGGCTCAGCTGGGATTCTTCCAACCACCACCTTGTGTGGATGGGGAAACCGGGAAACAAAAACGAGCGATCTAGCCCAATGCCTGGTATACATGGGCCAAATGTCGGGAGCTATTGGGCAGTTCAATAAAAAATGGCAGACAATTGGGCTTTGTGCAAGTCGGACGGGCATGCTGGAAAACCAGCAGCCGTCTGGCTCCCGATCAACGCTCTCAGTCAATGGCTAAGAGCGTTGATCGGAGTGTTCTGGAGGGGGGGGGGGGGCGACCCCCTGTCAGAACACAACAGCTCAGCAGGGGAGATCATTGTACCAACGTCGGACTGTTAGTACAGAGGCTCCAACCTTTTTTTTTCATTCAACTTGCTGGGTTTAAAAAAAAACTATTAGTGTTTTAGGCTTAAAGAAGTTGTAAACCTCAGGAAAAAACAAAACAAAAAAAAACCCCTGCAAGATAATGGCATAATGAGCTAGTATGAAATACCGCAGAGTGATGCCCTGAATCTGCAGCAGCCCGTTTCTTTAGTGTGCATGTGCCGATGGCAGCAGCGCATATATCGAATATCTCCTAAACTGTGCAAGTTTAGGAGATATTCAAGGTACCTACTGTACGGGCTTATCTGTAGGTAAAAGTGGTATAACAAGGTTTACAAGCACTTTAAAGTGGAGTTCCACACATTTTTTTATGTTTGTCTGTGCTGCATGCTCTAATCTCATAGTGTTCAGAATGGACAATTTTTATTTAATTTGTTGCTTGTAAATACCTTTATTTTGTAGTCCTTCATTACTTCCTCCTCCTTATTTGCCTAGGCTATTTGCAAGGGTTTCTGGGATAGGCATCATGTTTCCCAGTAGTCTTTGCAAACCTGACTGAAACCTATTACATTGCTTGTGCACTGAGCATGTGCGAGATATGCAAAGCTGAAATCCAGGAAGTCATACAGTCTGGTTTCATGATGCCCACACTTAAGATGGCCACGGTCTATTTCTATTTTACAAAGTGTCTAAATGCTGTAACAACCTAACAAAACGGACCTTAGTTTACAGACTAACTTTACTAGAATACATTAAGCTTGTGTATTACAGGGGTATTTATATTTAAAAAGTGAAATTGTGGCCGGAACTCCCCTTTAAGTTTGTGTGATGATTTCCACCTTTTAGTGCTTGGAAGTAGCAGTAACCATAACAATCTATCGATCATAAGCAATAAATTAATCTGTTGCCTTGCTTGCATTTATAGGACACTTTATCATCTCATTCTTCAGTCACTTGAGCAAAAATGAAAAGGCAGCAGCTACAAAATCTGTAGCTGCTGACTTTTAACCACTTGCCGACCAGCGCACACTGATATACGTCGGCAAAATGGCACGGGCAGGCAAAAGGGCGTACAGGTACGTCCCCTTTAAATTGCCGCCGGCGGTGCGCCTGTGACCCTTCCGCAAGCTCCATGACCGCGCCTGCGGGATCTGCGGACCCGATCGCCGTCGGTGTCCCGCGATCGGGTCCCAGAGCTCAAGAACGGGGAGATGTGGTGTGTAAACACCACATCTCCCCGTTCTGCCTAGTGACACTGTCACTGATCGCGTTCCCTGTCATCGGGAACAACGATCAGTGACGTGTCATGTGTAGCCACACTCCCCTACAGTAAGAATCACTTCCTAGGGAACACTTAACCCCTTCAGCGCCTCCTACAGGTTAACTCCTTCCCTGCCAGAGTCATTTTTACAGTAATCAGTGCATTTTTATAGCACTGATGGCTGTAAAAATGACAATGGTCCCAAAACGGTGTCAAAAGTGTCCGATGTGTCCGCCATAATGTCAAAGTCACGATAAAAAATAATAATAATAAAAAATAAAAAAAAACGCTGATCACCGCCATTACTAGTAAAAAATATTATTAATAAAAATGCCATAAAAATATTACCTATTTTGTAGACGCTATAACTTTTGCGCAAACCGATCAATAAACGCTTATTGCAATTTGTTTTACTAAAAATATGTAGAATATATATCAGCCTAAACTGAGAAAAAAAAAATTATATATTTTTTGGGGGATATTAATTATAGCAAAAATGACAAAATATATTTTTTTTCCAAAATTGTCGCTCTATTTTTGTTTATAGCGCAAAGAAAATAAAAACCGCAGAGGTGATCAAATACCACCAAAAGAAAGCTATATTTGTGGGGGGGGGGGAGGTAAATTTTGTTTTGGAGCCACGTCGCACGACCACGCAATTGTCAGTTAAAGCGACGCAGTGCCGATTCGCAAAAAGTGGCCCGGTCATTTAGCAACAAAATGGTCTGGGGCTGAAGTGGTTAATAAAAAAGACACTCACCTGTTCTAGGATCCACAGCTGGGTTGGTTTCTTCACCGGTCTTCAGTCCCAGGCGCCGGTGATCTGCCGTGCTGGTTCCAGGTATCACGGAAGTTCCAGCGCATGCGCGAACTGAGGCGCAGAGATGGTTCCAGCCATCGGGAAAGTTCCGTCAAACATTGCGCAGGTGCAAACTTGCTGACGGAAATCCCCGAACGGCGGCCAGCATCCAGGGCGACGTGGACTTAGAGGAAAGTGGCCAGTCGGCCTCACGTCCTCGCTGCGCTCGGACGGCTCGCTTCGCTCGCTCGGCCTCCTGGCTCTTTTTTTAACATCCTCCAATCCACGGGGATGTTAAAGAATGAGCCTGGATGCCGGGCGAGGTTCGGGGATTTCCGTCGGGAAGTTTGCGCCTGCGCAGTGAGTGGAGGAACTTCCCCCATAGGGGAACATTGAGGACAAGTCACCGGCATATTAAACCGTGGGCAGCCAGCTGTGACTGCTTGCGCCTTCAAAGCTGGCTGCCCACTGCGCTTTGCCAATGGTCCTGCAGCCTTCTGGGACCTGCGACGTGTTGGGTGGAGGACTTACCCTTGGATCACCTATGTGATCCAAGCTGAAGTGGGAGCAGATATTTGTCAAAACCAGGTTCCTGTCCCCCCCCCCCCCCCGATACGAGACAAAAATGTCATAGGAGGGTAAGGGGAGGAGGAGGAAAAGTGAAACTCATGGGGGCAAGTGATAACCTCCAACTTGTCTGAACCCATCTGAAAACCAGTATGCAATAAAGATGTAGCATCTAATGTGGCCAAGATATTCAATCATTTTGACAATGCCTCCAATTTTTATTAAATCCCCAAAATCCACCCACCATAAAAGAGTGGACCCAAACCCTGATGCATTAGGTCTAGCTAGCCCCCCCCCCAGATTACAATTTTGGTGCTGTCATTTTATCCTGCAAACTGTAAATGTCGCCAGCCAGTTGATACTTTGAGTCCCTTGCTTATCATTTAATCTACTACAGGTTTGTTGGTTTATCATCCCCGCCCAGTGTTGACCTTTCTCTCTATTATTTGAGATTATGCTGCATGTAATCTCGACATGAGCAATAGTTTACATTGTGTTTACCATAAAATCAGGGTTCTGAATATGAAAGTTTAATTTTGCCCATAAACATACCAGTCTAATAAGAATAATATTTTGGGGAAGGAGCAGAGGGCACAGAAGTGGGAGATACTTATGACAATGGGGAGAAGGAGGACCTAAAGAAGCAGCAGCACAGAAGAGAACATCAATAAGGGCCAGTTGACACCATTGTGTGGTGCGAGATTTCATGTGATTCGCACCGCAAACCACATGCAATGCAATATCCGTGCAATGCGATTTCAGCCATACAGATTGTATGGCTGATATCGCATTCGGACCAAACTCGCACGGGACCCTTTTTTTGGTCCACACCAGAATCGGATCACATGAGTGTTCAACACCCATGTGATCCGATTTATGTCCGTACGGTCAGTTTGCAGTGCGATATGCGTAGCTGAAATTTCGGATTCCTCCCCCCCTCTGGTGTCACATTTGGCACCTTTCAGGGGGAGGGGGGGAATATCCGAAAAGCGGAAGTTCCATTTTAGGGTGGAACTCCGCTTTAATGAAACCCCTATTTCAGCTAGGCATATCGCACTGCAAACTGACAGTACGGACATGAATCGGATCACATGGGTGTTGAACACTCATGCGATCCGATTCTGGTGTGGACCAAAAAAAGGGTCCTGTGCAAGTGTGGAGCAGATACCTGTGTAATCCAGACATTTGCTCCCACTTCTGGGCATAGATAGCCGCAGTATCCGCGGATATCTACGCCATTCCCAGCCCCTCCTCCCCCCCCCCCCACTGTCTTCTGGGACTAGTGAGATTGCGCAGCGTGACTACATGCACAGTAGGGAACCAGGAAGGTTTCACTTCCCGATTCCCTTACCGAAGATGGCATCGCCTCAACCCTAGAGCCGAGGACAACGTGGGCGCCCTATACAGGTAAGAGATCATATTTTAAAAGTCAGCACCTCCAGTATTTGTAGCTGCTGACGTTAAATCTTTTTATATTATAATTTGGCAAAATATTGACACTCCCAGCAGCTCGCATATGGCCGTGTGAATTGGTGTGAGAGTCAGGTGCGATGCGGAAACCCACAGTGGAGTCGCAGGGTTCCTGCATGGCACAAGTGTGAACCAGGCCTAAAGCAGATTTTCACTGCATTTGAGCACCACAAACCAAAAACAGGATTTGATTCATATTTAATATTCAAAGCAAACTCCCCTATCCACATATGTCTTTTTGTTTAGTTTTGAGAAATAACTTTGAAAAACACCCCCTAGCATTTTTGGCCATGACCATCTTGAGTAAGGGCAAATGGTTCATGTTGCATTTACTTCCTGGAATCCATCTGCCCTTGGCATAGGTATGCAGAGAGGATGTGCTTAGCTGAGTAACCTCCCACCCCCTGAAGACTCCTGGGATGTTTGACATCATTTGCCTAGGCATGGAAACCAGGAAGTTACTAAAGAAATGGAAAAAAATAAAATAAAACAAGTAAATATGCTATACTTTACTATCTGTTTACTAATGCTAGCAGCATGAGAACTAAAAAAAAAAAAAAAATCAATGTTGATTGGGAGAGTGAGGTTCCAGTTTAAAGCGGTGGTTCACCCTCCATAACAACATTTTAGCATAAAATTCGGCATAGTAGCGCAAGCTACAGTATGCCTGTATTGATTTTTTTAGCCCCGTACTCACTGTGCAATCGTATATTGAAGATTCCGTCTCCCCGCGGGGAATGGGCGTTCCTATCCAGAGGGAGGATGATTGACGGCCGGCTCTGGCACGTCACGCTCCCCGAAGACAGCCGGAGTAGGTCTCGGCTCTTCACGGCGCTATACGGCGCCTGCGCACAGACTATGCGCAGGCACCGTGAAGAGCCAAGTCCTATTTCGGCTATTTCCGGAGAAGCGTGACGTGCAAGAGCCAGCCGTCAATCACCTTCCCTCTGGATAGGAATGCCCATTCCCCGCGGGGAGTCGGAATCTTCAATATACGATTGCACAGTGAGTACCGGGCTAAAAAAATAAATACAGGCATACTGTAGCTCGCGCTACTATGCCTAATTTTATGCTAGAAGAAAAAAATATATATATATTTTTTTTTTAATAGGGTGAACCCCCGCTTTAAGGCCTTTTGCACACTGGGTGCTTTAACCGGCTCCCGACTAGCTAGTTGTACTGCGGCAGGTTGGCTTTCCTGCACGAATCGCAGTCATTGTACGTAGGGCGCATACACGGCGATCTGTGGGCGCGTGCCCATTCGCTAGCCGGGGGCCAACCAGTGGGTCCGGCGGACTCAATGTCCGCCGGCCACCCGCGATTGCTCCACAGAGGCAGAACGGGGGATTTGCCAGTGTAAACAAAGCAGATCCCCTTTCTGTCAGGGGAGTAGAGTGAGATTGTCTGTTCCTAGTGATTAGGAACAACGATTTCTTTATACTCCCTGTCAGTCCACTCCCCCCACAGTTAGAAAGCACCTCTCTAGAGAAAAAAAAATAACTAAAAATCGCAGATCACCGCTATTACTAGTAAAAATAATAATAATAATAAAAAAAATGTCATAAATCTATCCCCTATTTTGTAGACACAATAACTTTTGCGCAAACCAATCAATATACGCTAATTGAGATTTTTTTCACCGCTGACATCCGACGCTCCATAGGCTTGCATGGAACGGCCGTTCAGGTCCGCCGACAAAATTGACAGGTGGACCTGAACGGTCCGACCGCGTGAAAGGGGCCTAAGGCAGAGGCGCTTTGCCGACGGTATAGCCACGGTGCCCCATTGATTTCAATGGGCAGGAGCGGTATACTCAACGCTCTTCCACCACTCCAAAGATGCTGCTAGCAGGAATTTTTTGACCATCCTGCTAGCGCACCGCTCCAGTGTGAAAGCCCTCTGGGACAGATGGAAAAATAGGGAATCGGAGGATTGCGGACCCAAGTGAGATCGGGTGTCAGCGGATGTTCATCCTCTGACACCCGCAAACGGATGGATGAAAAAGCAGACATACGGTCCGCATGTGTGAAAGAGCCCTTAAACACAACAGTCTCAGGTGAACACAAGCAGCCATTCTACAAGATTACAATCAAAAATCTCCCATCTACTAAACGATCAAAAATCATTTCACAGGCTACAGACACTCCCGAGAGAGAAAAGGTTTCATTAGCATTTGCAGAAGTAATAACACACCAGCAATGGAAGAATCTGTTTCTGAAGAGGTTATGTAATTAAAGTCTAGGCCTGCATTGTGCTTGTCAAGTGATCTCTCACACTGACTGAGATAATAAAGAGCAACTCAAGTCCAATAACATGATAGAAACACATTTCTATATCATACCCAATCTACCCAACAAATTGTGGGAGTTTCACAAGACACTAACCCTCTGAGAAAGAAAATCTATTATTAAAGTAATAGGACTAGAAATAAAATATTCTGATACAATCAAAAGCTTAGCCATGCAATGCGATTGTATAGAGACGGCTCAAAGTGTGGCAAGGGAAGCGCAACTGTCAGTACATGACACAAATACATTATAGTAGGGCCGAAACAACTAATCGATTATGAAATGAATCGATTACTATTTTCATAAATTGATTAATCGGCCAGTAACAAAATGGGTTAAAAAAAAAAGAAAATTACCGTATTTAATCGGCGTATACCGCGCACTTTTTTGCCCTGAAATTCAGGGCAAAATCGTGGGTGCGCGATATACGCCGATACCCGCGCCGAGTTTGAACTACTGTGCCGGCATATACCGATCGCAGTACACTCGTGTATAGTCGGGCAGGCTCAGGTTCTCTCGCAATCACGTACAGGACGCACAGGACGTGACCGCGAGAGGAGCCGAGCCTGCCCGACTATACACGAGTGTACTGCGCTTGGTATATGCAGGTGCAGTAGTTCAAACTCAGCGCGGGGATCGAACGTGGAGGACACCGCAGAAGGACGCCGGACCTGACGAGGAGGACACCACCGAAGCGGCAGACGGACGCCAGACCCGACGAGGACGCCGATGGACGCCGCGCAAGACACCAAAACTGTAAGTACTAAAATCTTTTTTTTACAGGAATGCGGGTCCACTTTAGGGGTGCGCACTATACGCCGAAGCGTGCAATACCCCGATAAATATGGTAGCCCGTTACAGTACAAAAAGAGCAAGAAAAACACTACTGTTAATATTATATTAATACAAAAAAATCTTTGTACATTCGTTGAAGGAAAGAATGTTGTTTGAAATTTTCACATTGATTTTAACATTCAGTTTTTAAATGAATGTAATTTTTGAACGTATACCACATACACGTTCTGAGAATTCCTTTGACCAAGAAGTTTTCTATTATTTCTAAAGTTCCGTCACTGTGGTTGAAAACGAACGTCAATTTGACCCCCATTGACGATTAGAAAAATCGAATGAATGTTCTTAAAATTATATTTTTTTTTTTTGAAGGAAGACGTTTTTGTATGGCCACACTTTCTTTTAAGATTAATAACCGATTAATCGACTAATCAAAACAATAAATTGGCCAACTAATCGATTATGAAAATCATCGTTAGTTGCAACCCTACATTATAGTATACCCCAAAATGTAAAAAAAAAAAAAAAAAATGAAATAAAAAAAAAATCACAGACGGCACTCAACTGTGCTGCTACACATGCACTAATGTCAAAACCAAAAAGTGCAGCTCTACCTTACTATTCAATAACTTAACAATGGTGGAACCCTCTATGGCATTCTCAATAAACTTCAGTTTCAACACAACACCAGTCTCTGTGATATGTAACTACACATATAAAGTGGATCAAAAAACAAAAACAAAACATACAAATGTTCTTATTCAATTTTCTTTCGATTTACCTTCAACCGTGTAGTACACGGGCCTACCTGATTTCACACAAATTGAAAGTGTTTAGATTTGACATTAAGCGCCTCCAAATGTTTTTTCAAGCAGTTTGAGTCACGTGACCACTTCCTGACTGGCTCACGTACATATACTGCGACAGTTTGGCAGCCCTGCGCAAACCGCCATATAGGTACGTCGGCACATCTAAGAGCCTTAGCAGGCGTGAGCGCACTGCACGGCGGGGGCACCCAATGCGCATGGCCAGCGGTAACACGATGCCCGCCGGCCACGGGCACGAGAGCCAGAACGGGGATCTGTGTGTGTAAACACACAAATCCCGATTCTGTCGGGGAGGAGAGACAGATTGTCTGTCCCTAGTAATTAGGAACAGCAATCGGTCTCCTCCTCCAGCGAGTCCCATCCCCCCCCACAGTTAGAAACACTCATGAGGGAACACAGTTAACCCTTTGATCGCCCCGTAGTGTTAACCCCTTCCCTGCCAGTCACATTTACACAGTAATCAGTGCATTTTTATAGCACTGATCACTGTAAAAATTTCTAAGGTCCCAAAAAAGTGTCCAATCTGTCCGCCGCAATATCGCAGCCCTACAAAAAAAAAAAAAAAAGCTGATCGCCGCCAATACTAGTAAAAAAAAAAATGGAATGGTCATCAAGGGGGAAAATTTTTCCAGGGCTAAAGTGGTTAACGCACCACAAATGTCTGAAAAAAAGCACCTAAAAAGCGCAGAAAAAACGTTCAGCGTTTTAATAGGTAGTTTAGAAGCTCCTCAGTGTTAAAGGGCTTTTGGTTATATATACCAGGGATCGACAAATCCCGGGCGCCAGGTCGCCATGGCGACTAGAAATAGTGTCCTGGCGACTTGGCTTGGAAGGTGGGCAAAAAAAAATTTTTTTTTGTGAGCTGGCGCCATCTGGTGGTGGCCGTTGGTATTACAAGTTAAGCATTACAAGTTAAACAGCAATTCTAATGTCATTTTTCACTGCCATCTTCTTCCCTCTAATTAGAACCCCCAAACATTATATATATTTTTTATCCTAACACCCTAGAGAATAAAATGGCGATCGTTGCAATACTTTCTGTCACGCCGTATTTGCGCAGCGGTCTTACAAGCGCACTTTTTTGGGAAAAAAATGACACTTTTTTTAATTAAAAAATAAGACAACAGTAAAGTTATCCCCATTTTTTTTAATACTGTGAAAGATAATGTTACGCCGAGTAAATTCATACCCAACATGTCACGCTTCAAAATTGCGTCCGCTCGTGGAATGCCGACAAACTTTTACCCTTTAAAATCTCCATAGGCGACGTTTAAAAAAATCTACAGGTTGCATGTTTTGAGTTACAGAGAAGGTCTAGGGCTATAATTATTGCTCTCGCTCTACCAATCGCGGCGATACCTCACATGTGTGGTTTGAACACCGTTTACATATGCGGGCGCTGCTCACGTATGTGTTCGCTTCTGTGCGCAAACTCGGCGGGGCGCGTTTTCTGGCTCCTAACTTTTTTAGCTGGCTCCTAGATTCCAAGCAAATTTGTCAACCCCTGATATATACACATATATACAAATATTTCAGTTCTTGTATTGTAGTTTATTGTAAATAGTAGCATGGTGATTACCTATTATAAATGCACCAATATGACTACATCTTTCTGCATTCAGATCCAATAAAAACGCAGAAGGCTAAAGTGAACGCAGCCAGATGAATCGCTTAACACGCACTCACGCAGCTTTCTACTGCATCAAAATGAATGTAAACCTTTTTGATGTTCTGATTCTACAGTCCCCTTTATTCTGTATTCTACATAGGAAAAGTTACAGTGGTGATGAATGTTCTGCTCCATCCAGTACCCACAATATGCAGCCTGGGGAAGCGTTTAGACACTGAAAGGCATTACATCATCTAATATTAGTGATTTTAGCATGTTTCTAAGTGGTGCCAACAACCACAGCCCATTAAAATGGCAATCATCTAGATTGGAAATTGTTCTTGGATTTGGTATTGCAGATTTTGTATCATGACAAAGGAAAATCAGATTCACAACGCAAAGCCAGTTTGTACAATGCAATACAAAACACAATGGGGGAAATTTACAAAACTGGAGCACTCAGAATCTGGTAAAGATGTGCACAGTAACCAATCAGCTTCTGACTTTTGAACGACTTTGAATCAGTTAAAAATTGATCGACCGATTAGAATTCTGTGGGAAGAATAGCTGGTTGTTAAGAAGCGGGCTGGGAAGCCGACCGCCGTGTCCTTAACAACTGATGACAGCTGAATGTAAAAAAAGAATGCTGACAATTAAAAAAATAAAAATAATAAGGCGTGGGGGTCCCCCCCAGAATCCATACCATACCATATCCGAGCATGCAGCCCGGCAGGTCAGGAAAGGGGGGGGCCCACATGCCCTCAACATGTTGATGGTACAAGGGCCTTGTCCCCACAACCCCAAGCAGTGGTTGGGGGGGGGGGGGTCTACGGGCGGGGGGCTTATCGTAATCTGGAAGCCCCTTTAACCCTTTCACGCCGACGGATCGCATATATGCGTCCTCGGCTTTCAGGGGTTATACCGGGATGATGCCTGCAGCCGCAGGCATCATCCCGGTACCGTTGTTTAGAGCGGGCGATCGGCTTTCCAAACATAACAACCGATGCGGCTAAAAGCCGCTCGGTTGTTATGCCGGAGGAGCGGGAGGGGACATCCCCCCCTCCCGCCGCCTCTCGCCGCTCTGACCGGGCCTCCCGTCCCACCGGGAGACCCGATCCACGATCCGGCGCCTCCAGCGTCTCGGCGAGCTCTGAAACAAAGCCGTAAACGGCTTTGATTCAGTGTCCGCATTGAAACCACGGAAGCGGCGTCATGACGTCACTTCCGGGTTTCTCAGATGCCAATGGCGCCGGATTTAAAAAAGTACACAGTATTCAGAATCGCCGTTTTCAGCGATCTGAATACTTTGAAGTGCAAAGGAGGGCTCGGGGGTCTTTTAGACCCCCGATCCCTCCATAAAGAGTACCTGTCACCACCTATTGCTGTCACAAGGGATGTTTACATTCCTTGTGACAGCAATAAAAGTGATCAAAATGTAAAAAAAAAATAAAAAAAATTTAATATTAGAAAAAAATAAAAATAAATAAGAAAACAAAAAAAAATTTTTTTAAAGCGCCCCCCTCCCCGCGAGCTTGCGCAGCAAAGAAAGCGCATACGGAAGTCGCGCCCGCATATGAAAACGGTGTTCAAATAACACATGTGAGGTATCGCCGCGATCGTAAGAGCGAGAGCAATAATTATAGCACTAGGCCTACTCTGTAACTCTAACCTGGTAACCGTAAAAAAAGTTTAAAGCGTCGCCTATGGAGATTTTTAGTTACCGTAGTTTGTCGCCATTCCACGAGTGCGTGCAATTATAAAGCGTGTCATGCTTGGTATCTATTTACTCGGCATAACATCATCTTTCACATTATGCAAAAAAATTGGGCTAATTTTACTTTTTCATTTTTTTAAAATTCATGAAAGTAAATTTTTCCCAAAAAGTTGTGTTTAAAACACCGCCGCACAAATACCGTATGACATAAAATATTGCAACAATCGCCATTTTATTCTCTAGATTCTCTGCTAAAAATATATATATAATGTTTGGGGGTTCTAAGTAATTTTCTAGCCAAAAATATGGATTTTAACTTGTAAACACCAAATGTCATACATAGGCATAGGCATGAAAGGGTTAAACAAGTGGACCCCAAGATACACCCCCCCCATGTGAATGAGCATGAGGTACATAATACTCCTACCCATTCACCAAAAAAGTGAGTAAACACAGTAGACCAGTTTTTGAAAATGTATTTATAAAAAAAAAAAGTAGATCTACCTTCAATTGCGCCACCTGCCACACCGCCAACCCGAAAAACAATACACAACAAAAAAAAACTCCAGCCCTGACAAAGGCTCCCGCCCACTGCTGGCTCCGCCATGTGCCAGCTCCTAAATACCTAAGCCGCCCGGTGGAACCCCCACCCCCCTTGTGATGTCACCACCCCAGAATACCATGGGTCAATGATGTCACAAGGGGGTGGTGCAATCGGTGACATCACTGGGTGGCCCTGTCCTTTAGTTATTGAAGAGCTGTTACACGGAAGAGTCGACGAGAGCCTTCGTCTGGGCCAGAATTTTTCTTTCCTTTTTTAGGTTGGCGTGATGGATCTACTTCGGGGGGAAATATTTTTTTATTTAATAGAGCAATTGTCAAAGACCGACTGGTGTACTGTGTTTACTTACTTTTTACACTTTTTTGGTGAATGATTAGGCCAAACTCATTCACATAAGGGGGGGGGGGGGCTTGTTGAAAGGGGCTTCTATATTCCAAAAAGCCCTCTGCCCACAGCCACCACTCAGGGTTGTGGGGAAGAGTCTCTTGTGGGATAAGGAGCGTTGGCAAAAAGCACACAGCACCCCCCCCCCCCCCACGTGGCCTGGTATGGGCTGCTTGCTCGGATAAGGGTCTGGCGCGGGCATATGCTTAAAATCTATACCAGACCAGAAGGGCCTGGTATGCATGGGGAGGGGGGACCCCAATATTTTTTTTCCATTTTTGTTTTTTAATTGCCGCCATTCTCTTTTTTACATTCAGATATCAGTGGGGAAATCCGCCGACAGCTGATAAGTCATAGGTTGTTAAGGACAAGGCAGCCGGCTTCCCGGGCCCGCTCCTAACTATTCTTCACACAGAATTCAAATTCCAATCGTTCTGAAAATTTGGAATTTGCTAAATCGCATCAAGTCAGTCGCACAGTAAAGTCGCAATGGAAATCGCACGATTTTTAGGTTGCACATATGTGAATGGAGCTTAGGGATATATTAAAATTAAAGGTTTTGTGCCTGGAGTTCAACTTTAAAGAAGAAGCCTCATTTCTTTTTTTTGTTACATCCCTCAAAGGACAGAGTACATGTAGTACTGTGTCCTATCTTCCTACATGCTGTGGAAGGCAAGCTTGTGATTGGACAAGATGAACTCTACAGCTGTCCAACAACGCAGCTAACAATGAGACATCTGCCAAGACAAGCAGCAACAAGAGGAGTGCAGAGGACAGGCATTTCACCTCCTTACTGGCGCTGGTCTTGGACAAGTACTTGGAGCCCCAGATAAGCAACAGCTACAGTAGATATATATATATATATATATCACACACACACACACACACAGCGGTCTCTTTGGTAGCAGAGTTGTCGGGTGGCCACAATGAGAGGGGGGTGTCCTGTAGGACCATGCAGCGGACCTTCCACAGCACATAGGAAGATGGGAGAAAGTACACGGATTTTGTCCCCCTAGGGACAGAACATTGTAATAAGAAAAATGCAGCTTTTTGTAGAAGTTGAGGGACCATCTGGTTTGCTTCTTATGAAGGACACAACACACCCCATAGTTCTTCAGCCCCTTTGTGACATTTCCATGGAGCTTTGCTGATTACCTGCCCACCCCTCTGCCAGACAACCCATGGCACAACGCTGAGCACAGTACACACTCCTCTACATAGCAGGAGATGACAATGCTTAGTACACACACCATATATACAATGCTCAGTACAGTACACAAACCATATATACAACGCTGAGCACAGTACACACTCCTCTACATAGCAGGAGGTGACAATGCTGAACACAGTACACACTACATACATAGTAATTAGTACAGTATCTACTATATTCTCAGTACAGTACACACCATATACACAATGTTTTGTACAATACACAATGCTTAGTACAGTACACACACTATATATACAATGCTCAGTACAGTACACAAACCATATATACAATGCTTAGTACAGTACACACAATGCTTAGTACAGTACACACCATATATACAATGCTTAGTACAGTACACACAATGCTCAGTACAGTACACACCATATACAAAATGCTTAGTACAGTACACACTCCATATACACAATGCTCAGTAAAGTACACACCACATATACACAATGGTTAGTACATTACACACTATATTCACAATGCTTAGTACAGTACACAGTCCATATACACAATGCTCAGTACAGTACTTAATATACACAATGGTTAGTACAGTACACAGTCCATATACACAATGCTTAGTACAGTACACGCTCCATATACACAATGCTTAGTACAGTACACACTCCATATACACAATGCTTGGTACAGTACACACTCCATATACACAATGCGTGGTACAGTACACACTCCATATACACAATGCGTGGTACAGTACACACTCCATATACACAATGCTTGGTACAGTACACACTCCATATACACAATTCTTGGTACAGTACACACTCCATATATACACAATGCTTGGTACAGTACACACTATATTCACAATGCTCAGTACATTACACACCATATAATGCTTAGTACAGTTACAGCACACAATCCATATACACAATGCTTAGTACAGTTCACACACCTTAGTACAGTACACACCATATACACAATGCTTAGTACAGTACACACTCCATATATACAATGCTTAGTACAGTACACACTCCATATATACAATGCTTAGTACAGTACACACACCTTAGTACAGTACACATCATATACACAATGCTTAGTACAGTACACACTCCATATATACAATGCTTAGTACAGTACACACTCCATATATACAATGCTTAGTACAGTACACACACCTTAGTACAGTACACATCATATACACAATGCTTAGTACAGTACACACTCCATATATACAATGCTTAGTACAGTACACACTCAATATATACAATGCTTAGTACAGTACACACACACACCTTAATACAGTACACACCATATACACAATGCTTAGTACAGTACACATTCCATATACACAATGCTTAGTACAGTACACACACACATCTTAGTACAGTACACACCATATACACAATGCTCAGTACAGTACACATTCCATATACACAATGCTTAATACAGTACACACACATCTTAGTACAGTACACACCATATACACAGTACAGTACACATTCCTCTCACCTGCATGCTCAGCACTCCTGATCTCTCTCTCCTGCCTTCTCTTTCTCTCTCTTTCTTCTGTCTTCTCTCTCTTTGCAGACAGGATGTGGCAACAAAACAAAAGAAAGAGAAAAACAGTCAGAAAGAAGGGGGCGGTGAATAAAAGTATAAATGTAAGAAAAAAGCAGCAGAGCCAGGAAGTGAAACTTCAGCAGAGTGTGAATAGTGAGTGCAGTGCAGGGTAGTGAGAGGCTGTGAGGAGATTAGCAGGTTTTACTCAGAGAGTATCTATCTCTCCAGTGTGATCACACCCTCATAGAGAAGCCGCCTCTCCCCCAGACACACACATGACATGGGGAGGTTGTGAGGACTCCCTGCTCCTAGGAATGATCTTTGTACTCTCCAGGAAGGAGGCTGAGCACACACTGACAGGGAATCCTCTCCTCTCCTCTCATACATACAGACTGGATGTTGGCTGCTGGCCACTCCACACACCCTGCAATGAAATGTTTACAATCATATTCTCATTGTGTCTGTGTATAGAGGAGACCAAGGTTGTCTACACCCAACGACAAACATGCCCTATATATCAGCTCCCCAGTCCTTGGAGGATATATGAGTTGCTATCAGGATATTACATGTACTGTAAGTACCAAGCAATACACATAAGACCAAGGTCCCAGCAGCATAGGGAGGCTCTGTCTGGGTGTAAAGACATTGTTGTCCTCACTGATATCCCCTTCACCCTCACAATAAACTTCCCTCCAATCTATCCTCCTCTACTTCAATACAACTGTTTTCTATTTACCTTTTTTCCATGAAAATGCGTGGCTCCGCCCCCTCACCTAGGCAAATGAAGAGCACGGTGCTAGCTGTGCCTCCTGGGATATGCTCATCACATATCTCAGAGGAGGGGGGTGCACCTAGCGCCGCATCATCAGGAGGCGCAATGGCTGAACCCAGAAGATCCAGCAGGCCTATTGACATCACAAACAATATGGCCCGGATTCACATACATCGGCGCATATTTATGCTGCCGTAGCGTATCTATTTTACGCTACGCCGGCGCAGCGCAGAGAGGCAAGCACTGGATTCACAAAGCCAGTGCTGCCAAATCTGCGCTGGGTTTCTTAGACGTAAGTCGTCGTAAGTGGAAGTGGGCGTGAGCCATGCTAATGAGGCGTGACCCCATGCAAATGATAGGCTAAGCGCCAGATAGATACGAATAACGAACGGCACATGCCCTGTCCCGTAGACGCATCCCAGTGCGCATGCTTATAATCACGTTGGAACGAATGCCTAACATACGACGGATCACTGCCTACGGCGTGAACGTAACCTACGCCCAGCCATATTCACGTACAACGTAAACAACGTAAAATACGACTGCTTGAGTTCCCTGGTCCATACCTTTGCATGGGTTGCGCCTCATATATGGGGAATAACTTTACGCTGGACGTACGACTTACACAAACCGCGTATATTATGCGCCGGGCGCAAGTACGTTCGTAAATCGGCGTATCTCCCTCATTTGCATACACGAATAGAAAATAAATGGGAGCGCCAACTACGCCCAGCGTAAATATGCGCCCACTCTCCGCCGGCTTAGGCAAGTTACGTCGGTCGGATGAAGCCTACTTTCTGGCGTATCTTAGTTTGTGGGCACGGCGCACAGAAACAACGGCGCATATTTGCACTTATGCGGCGTATCTCGAGATACGTCGGCGTAAGTGCTTTGTGAATCCGGGCCTGTGGCAGAAGACAAGAGGATCTCAGCTGGACAACACTGGGTGGGTGAGTATCTGAAATGTGCACAACACACCACCTGTTAAGGCAAAAAATTAATGGAGGGGTGGGGAAGATCCTCTTTAACCAGTTCTGACCCAGTCTATAGTCAATCCGGATGGACATCATATGATATCCTTCAGCACGACCTGTCCCCGGCTGTGTCCATCGCCGATGACTGATCAGTGTACCAGCTTGCTGCCAGTACCATGTGACCAACCACAGCAGATCATATGACAGTTGTAAACAATAGATGGTTTACTTTCCTGCCAACCATTGTGTACAATTGTGTTGCTAGCTGTGATTGGTCAATGTGAACACATGGTACAGACAGGGCCAATCACAGCCCATTTATACCATGTGATTATCTCTGGCCAATCACAGCTTTTAGCAATGAAATTCACTGCTATAGGCAATCCCAGCACAGAAACTGGGCTGTCAGTGACATACCCAGGTCTCCTATTAACAAGACCTGGATCCTGATCACATGATCACTGTAATAGCCTCTGATTGGCTATCACAGTGATCATTCACTTTACAGTCTACTCCAATGCTGTTCCTCCTCTGTGAAAATAAAATGGTTAGCGTACAGTCCTGTTTACACCTGCTTTTGCTTTGCTTTGGCTTTGCTTCAAAAAGTATACCTCATACATACCTCCCAACTTTCTGAGATGGGAATGAGGGACTCCTATCACCAAAAGTATGCAGGCATAGGCAGGGCAGCCATAAGAAATTTTTGGGCCCCTCACACACCTTCAGGCATGAGAACTGGGGGGGTGCTGCCGCGAATTGAGAACCGGGGGGGGGGGGGGAGAGACTACAGAAATTAAAGTTTTCTCCTCTCCTCTCTGCTGCAAGCTGAGAAGGGGGCGACCGGGCCCCTGAGAACATTCGGGTCCCTTAATGCCTGTACCCCCCTGATGGCGCCCTGGGCATAGGACACACCCCTTGCCACGCCCCCTTAAAGGAGAATTGTACAAAAGATTGGTTAAACCCACAAGTGCTGTTTTTACCACTACTATTCTCTTAGATTTTGACTTTTGGAATTTACAAATGCAGCAATTTAGAAATCAGATGAAAAGTTTAGCACTGGGAAACACTTTTTGAAAGATAAAAAGTGCATTTTATATACATCTATATAGATCAGACCAAAATGAGGGACAAATGAGGAGGAATGAGGGACAGAGGGACATAGCTCCAAATCAGGGACAGTCCCTCGAAATCAGGGACAGTTGGGAGGTATGCCCAGGGCTTTTTTTCAGGGGGAACTTGGTGGAACTCAGTTCCACCACCTTTGGCTCAGACCCTTTGGTGCCTTCTCACCACAATCACTTGTAAACACAGAAGTCTGGTTTATGTGTTTACAAGTGACAGCTTTGTAACCCCCTGAACTCTGCACTCTGTATGTAATGCAATTCTGGTATTTAATGCCCCTTTAAGACCCTTCTACTGTTTGTGAAATCTGAACGGGTCGTGGTTGAGTTCCTGCACCTATTTTCTGAGAAAAAAAGCTCTGGGTATGCCCATGTAGCTTTAGTGGTACTTCAAAGCGTCTTCAAAGTCTCCATTTAAGTGTATGGCAAAGCTCGCTTGAAGCCTCATCAAAGCCCTACGAAGCTTCATCGAAGCCCCACTGAAGCCTCATCAAAGCACCAAGCAACAGCAAGGTGTAAACAGGACTGTAAGCCAACCATTTGATTTATTGACAGGAGCTTTGACTGGCGTTCAGAGAGCTTTAACAAAGCATGTCCGAAGCCTTTTTTTGAAGTAATAAACTAGCCCGTAAACTATAGCAGCCACTAGCAATAATCTCAAGTAAATCCAGCAGGTTGGTTATATCCAAGTTGAATGATCGATCAACTTGGTACATTCAGCCTACCCATACACAATTCGAATCTCAGCCGCTTCAGCAGGAACTGGACCATGATTTGAACCGTGTATGGGCAGGCTGAATGTACCAAGTTGATCAATTTAAACCATCTATTGCCTGCCTAACTGACTCTAACAATAAGGCTACTTTCACACTGAGGCACGTTATAGGAGCTATAGCGCCTCTCTTGTCACTCCGGTGTAAAAGCCTAAGGGTGGAGCAGTGCTCTTGCGGGACATTAAAAAAAGTCCTGCAAACAGCATCTTTAAGGCGCTTTAGGAGTGGTGTATACGCCGCTCCTAAAGCCACCCTGCTCATTGAAGTCAATGGGCAGTATCGCCGAAAATGCAGCAGCACTCTGCGGGCGCTTTTAACCCTTTACTTAGCCATTAGCAGGGGTTAAAAGTGCTCTGCTAGCAGCCGAAAAGCACCTCTAAAACGATGTTAAAGCGCCGCTAAAACTAGCTGCGATTTACCATCGAAGCCCCTGCACCTCGGTGTGAAAGTGCCCTAACTTTAGGAGTGGTGTATACGCCATTCCTAAAGTGACCCTGCTCATTGAAGTCAATAGGCAGCACCGCCGAAATGCAGCGGCACTTTGCGGGTGCTTTTAACCCTTTATTTAGTCATTAGCAGGGGTGAAAAGCGCTCTGCTAGCAGCCTGAAAAGCACATCTAAAAGGACGTTAAAGCTCCGCTAAAACTAGCTGTGATTTACCACGGACGCCCCCGCCCCTCAGTGTGAAAGTGCCCTAACTGACACTCTGACACCTAGCGATGCTTCACACTGCCCCACTGCGCTTTTGCCTAAAGCACAGCATTGCTCAGGGGCGGACTTACAACTCATGGGGTCCCTGGGCAATAGAAGATTATGGGGCCCCCAGGCAATAGGAGATTATGGGGCCCCTGGGCAATAGGAGATTATGGGGCCCCCGGGCAATAGGAGATTATGGGGTCCCTGGGCAACAGGAGATTATGGGGCCACACAGTATACACACACATAAAGTATACATACACAGTATATACAAACAGACACACAATATACACACAGTATACACACACAGTATACACACACACATTGAAAAGGTACTGGAGAGGCGGGGCAGCTATAATCTTGGGATTTTTTTTAAAACACAGATTTTTACATACTGTCCCTGTTTTTTTTAGGCTAGCAACCCTGATGGGGCCCGAATGGTCAGTCCGCCCCTGCTGTCAACTCAACATGGCATGTTAAATTTGCCATAGAAAAGTGTATGTCAGTGCAGTGGTAGCAAGTAAACAAGTCTGTGTGGGTGTAGTGGTGTTGAGCGGATAAATGCTTGTGCACACAACACGCAGACTGCATTTAAAATTTTCAGCACTTTCTGATTTTATTATGTTATATTATGATTTCTCAGTCAATTTATAGAGGAGAATAATTAATCCTGTATATGTAAGACAATAGAGCTTTGTTTGTGACCTTTTCACAAGTGCCTGCATTTTTTTTTCTTCCAAGAAATGAATAATATAGGGTTAGATTGTCATTCAATTAGACAGCTGAGCTGGCGGTTTCTTCCAGCACAAGCTGAGCTGCCAAGTACACAGTCAGTAATGTCTAAATGCCTTTATTAAGCTCCCTGCAAATCAAGAAACTTTGCGACACCTATATAAGCCAGTGCTCAATGGTGGTTTCATTGTACCTAGGAACCCTGTTCATGAAACCCCCGCCATTTAATAGGATTATCCATGAGGATCAGTGTGAGGAAAAGAAACGTGCAATAATACATGGCAAGGATATCTCTTAATTATGTGGATAGTAAACTAAAATACAATGGCCCGGATTCACAAAACACTTACACCGACGTATCTCGAGATACGCTACGTAAGTGTAAGTATCTATGCGCCATGCCCATAAACCGAGATACGCCTGAAAATAGGCTTCATCCGACCGACGTAACTTTCCTACGCCGGCGTATCGTGGGCACATATTTACACTGCGCGCATTTGCCGCTCCCATTGATTTTCTATGCACATATGCAAATAAGGGAGATACGCCGATTCACGAACGTACTTGCGCCCGGCGCATAATATACACGGTTTGCGTAAGTCGTACGTCCGGCGTAAAGTTATTCCCCATATAGGAGGCGCAACTCATGCAAAGGTATGGGAACACAAGCCGTTGTATCTTTTGTTGTTTACGTTGTACGTGAATAGGGCTGGGCGTAGGTTACGTTCACGTCGTAGGCAGTGATCCGTTGTATCTTAGGGAGTAGTTCCGATGTGATTCTGAGCATGCGCACAGGGATGCGGCCACGGGACGGCGCATTCGCCGTTCATTTTAAGTACTTCTATGGCACTTGCCCCATCATTTGCATGGGGTCACGCCTCATTAGCATGGCTCACGCCCACTTCCACCTACGCTGGCTTACGCCGAGGAAACCCAGCGTATCTTTAAGAGCGAGTGGGAGCAAGTGCTTGGTGAATCCAGTGCTTGCCTCTGTGCGCTGCGTCGGCGTAGCGTATATTAGATACGCTACGCCCGCATAAATATGCGCCGATGTATGTGAATCCGGGCCAATAGATCCAGTGCTAGCCATACACTGTATGAGTTTCAGCTGAGTTCTGCCCTGACAAGGTTGCCTTTCAGTCACAATACTTCAATTGAAAAAACACAGAAACACTAAAGGCCCGTGCACACAATAAGAAGATCAGAAGAAAAATATCGTATGGCGAACGATCAGCCAATTATGTGATCGTTAGTATAGTGCTTTTGACAGTCAATTCCGACTTTTCAGAAGTCAAAAACAGTAATCGCATGGAAATAAAACAGAAACAAAATGCGTATGCTCAGAAGCATAGAACAACCCTACACTTACTCTTCTACTACGCTAGTACATAGCTATGTTTGCCTACGTTTGCCTTTGTTGGCAGAGAATTTTCATACAAGTCAATACCATTCCAACATCCTAACTAGTCCAACGCTACTGATACTATTTTTCTTTTTGTTTGAACATTCCTTTGTCCCTTGGGCTTTTTGGCACTGATGTGACGCATGGACATCTTTACGGCTATGTTCACACTGATGGTGACATGAAAGTTGTGCGACTTCCGATCCAACTTTGCCCACCAACTTCATCTCTGATTTCCATGCAACTTCAATTAATGGGATCTGACTTTGATTCGACCATACCAGGTCCTTTGAGTCTGGTATGAATCTTGAGGGGGAGACCCCACGCCAAAAAATAAAATAAAATATGGCATGAGTCCCCCTTCCAAGACCATAGCATACCCTTCGGTCTGGTATGGATTTTGAGGGGAAACCCAACGCCCAAAAAAAAAGAAAACAGTGTGGGGTCCCCCCTCAAAATCCATACCAGACCCTTATCCGAGCATGCAGCCTAGCTGGTCAGGAAAGGTGAGGGGATGAGCGAGTCCCCCTCCTGGACCATACCAGGCCACATGCCCTCAACATGGGGGGTGGGTGCTTTGGAGCAGGACGCGGCTCTATGCCCCCTACCACAAAGCACCTTGATGGGGATAAGGGCCTCTTCCCGACATCCCTAAGAGGTGGTTTTGGGGGTCTTCATGCAGGGGCTTATCGGAATCTGGAAGCCTCCCTCCGATGATGTATTCTTCCTCCGGTCTTCTTCCTCCGCTGCTGTCTTCTCCCTCTGGTGATGTGTTCTTCTTCCTGTCTTCTTTCTCCGCTGCTGTCTTCTCCGCTGCTGCTGTCTTCGCCAACCTGGCCCTCCTCCGATGCTGGCTCCAGCCTTGTGTTATCTCCAATGACTACCAGTTCTTATATAGCCATGGGGCGTGGCCATCTGGTGCTGTCGCCATTAGACTCCACCCCTTGTGACATCACGTCACCGGAGGGAGAAGACTGGAGGAAGAACACATCCCTTGATGGAGAAGACAGCAGTGGAGGGAGAAGACAAGGACGGAGGACAAACACATTGGTGGCGGAACCTGAGAAAGAAGACATGTTGGAGCTATGACGAGGGGATATTCTTCACTTTTAATAAAGGACTTGTCAAAAAGCCAATGGCTCCCGATGGTTTCACTGAGTCCAGTGAGGAAGGAGAGAGAGCAGCGCCACTGCTGTTAAGCACAGTGGTGAATCATGATTGGGCTCAGGTAAGTATTGTGGGGGAGGCTGGGGGGGAGGGGGGGCTGACAATAGAAGATTTTTTATATTAAAGCAGTATTAAACCCAAAAGAATCATAAAGGAAGAGTATGGAAGTTGGAGATATATTTGAAGGGAGAGGTTGGGGAGGGGATTTGGGACATTTTATATTTTATACGATATATCTACGCTAATAATTATCTATAATGATATGTTTATATGGAAAACTAAAGATAAGAAAGATAAAAAAAAAAAAAAAAGATTTATTATATTACAGCTCACCAATTCTTAGATGTGATGGCTGTATTAGTTTACATCAAGCACTAGCAGGGGTGCTTCAAATGATGAGCTTTTATTTATATATGTAAAATCTTTATCCCAAAAGGGAAAAAAGACTGTTTGCTTTAACTGATCATAAAGTGTGAACTGGAGTTTGGCTTCAATTTGTTACTGTATTTAAATCTGCTAGTACTTCTAATACTCCTCCCCCCCCCACACACACAGACTGACAATTCTGCTGTCTAATGCCCTGTACACATGATTGGTTCGTCTGATGAAAACGGACCGATGGATTTTTTCATCAGATATTCGATGAAGCTAACTTTCATCAGTCTTGCCTACACACCATTGGTATAAAATCCGATCGTGTCCAACGCGGTGACGTAAAACACAACGACGTGCTGAGAAAAATGAAGTTCAATGCTTCCGAGCATGCGTCGACTTGATTCTGAGCATCCATGGATTTTTGGCCGATGGACATGCCTACAGACGATCGTTTTTTTCTATCGGTTTTTTAACCATAAGAAAAATTTAAAACAGGTTCTATTTTTTTTCACCGATGGGAAAAAAAACGATGGGGCCCACACACGATCGGTTCGTCCGATGAAAACGGTCCATCGGTCCGTTTTCATCAGACGAACCGATCGTGTGTAAAGGGCATAAGGGTTTCCCCCGTGCTCCCTCATCCAGAGTGGGGGCACTATAATACAGGAGGTGTGTCAGTGGAGAACAGAAGGAAAAAGGCCTTAAAAAATAAAACATATGCAGCCACAACATTTAATAATTGGTAAGCTTCAATATATTACATTTTTTGGATTTGGGTTTAATACCACTTTAATGGCAAGAATGCATTAAGGTAAAAATAACCTTCAACGTTTACAATCATTTTAAGCGGATGATCCAGTCTAATACCGTAACACCACAAGGAACAATTCAGAAAATAAAGCTTCTAGTAAAACTGGTATTTTGCTGAAAAAAATAGAACCAACTATACAAGTTTTTCCAAATTGTTGTCTGACTGCCAGTAGCTTTTGTTGGTTACCCTACAAGGGAATATCACTGTTTTCGAAAAAAGAAAAAAAGAAAAACAAAGTCCCACTTAAATAAATAGGATGCAAAGATAATTATTCATGGATGCTGCTCTGACATACCCACATCAAGGGTTCAAAATACTTTCTATTCTTATCCAAAATGTTCCTTTTAACGCGTCTAATTTCAAGTTTAGCCTGCGGGTCAGTGAATATGTAAACTAAAAAGGATGTCTTCTTTTCTTTTCTTTTTTTTAGCTGTGTATATGTAGGATTTTTCTTATGGATTGGCCTGTTTTACCTATGCATTAAATTCTGTCCTGATCTTCATCAAGTATATTGTGTTAATGCACTGTCATACCTACTTTAAATATGATGAAATTGATAGTTTGGCTGTATAAAGAAGGGTTGCCACATCTTGAGTTTTTAATGCCCAAGTGGAAATGTATATATATATAAAATGGATGGATATATATAAAATATACATCAATTATACATAAATAGTAGAAATGGGCTTTGAAGTCCAGTAATTTAACTGTGCAGGGCTGGACATAACTCAGCAGTTCCACCTGCTGGCCACAAGTAATCATGCAGCTGCTGTAATTTGGGATTTAAAGGGGTTGTAAAGGTTCATGTTTTTTCACCTTAAAGCGGAGGTTCACCTAAAAAATCAACTTTCTGCCATTAGATCCAGCATACTGCTGACATCTGCAGTATGCTGTTTTTTTTTTGTACTTATCGTTTTATCAGCCGTTGTTAGCCGGCTCCGAGCAGGGATTCCTTCCAGGGATAGGCGTTCCTAAGCCAAGCGGAGTTGATTGACAGGCTGCTAAAGCGCGTCACGCCTTCCGAAAATACCCAAAGTGACACTCGAGTGTTTACGGCGCCTGCGCAGTCAGCTATACACGGCAGGCGCAGGCGCCGTAAACACCCGAGTGTCACTTAGAGTATTTTCGGAAGGCGTGACGCGCTTTAGCAGCCCGTCAATAAAATCCGTTTGGCTTAGGAACGCCTATTCCCCGCAGAAATCCCCGCTCGGAGCCGGATAACAATGGCTGATAAAACGATAAGTACAAAAGAAAAAAACAGCATACTGCAGATGTCAGCAGTATGCTGGATCTAATGGCAGAAAGTTGATTTTTTAGGTGAACCTCCGCTTTAAGGCCTGATTCACACCTATGCAGTTTTAGTGCTTTTTGCATTTTGCAGATTTGCACTACAGAACGTGTTCCATAGGAAACCATGGTAAATGGACTGTAGTGCAAATCTGCAAAATGCAAAAAGCACTAAAAATGCATAGGTGTGAATCGAGCCTAATGCAGCCTATGCATTAAGGGCCAGTTCACACCAAACACAGTTCCGTTCAGTTCCGTGTGCTTTTTTTCTGCACAAAATGCATGCACAGTGTTTTCCATGTATTCCAATGGCTCTAGTTGGCTCTAGTTCACACCAAGCAGTCAGTTTCCGGTCAGTTTCTGCACTGGAAACTGACTGCATGGTGTCAACTAGAGCCAACTAGAGCCATTGGAATGCATGGAAAACACTGTGCATGCATTTTTAGTGCAGAAAAAAATGCACACGAAACTGTACGGAACTGCGTCTGGTGTGAACTGGCCCTAAGGTGAAAAAACATCTGACAGATACGGCCCCCCAAGCCCCGCCATTTTACTTACCTCAGCCCGTTCACCTGCTGCGCTCGCCCTCAACGTCCTCCTCTCCGTTAAGCCTGGCTGTTGATTGGCTAGGGCGGATGGATTGATAGCAGCTCAGCCATTGGCTCGCGCTTCTGTCAATCACATCCAATGACGCGGCGTGTCGGGGGGCAGGGCCAAGTCATACAGTGAGCGGCTATGGCCACCGGCTGTATCACGGGAGCACGCCTGCATGAACTAACCCCCATGGGAGAGAGCTCCCATGAAGGGGGTTAGTTCTTGTGGGGAGGAGCCAAGACAGCCCCAGAGGGACCCCAGAAGACCAGGATCGGGGCCACTCTGTGCAAAATGAGCCGCATAGTGGAGGTAAGAGTTTGTTATTTAAAAAAAATATATATCCTTTACAACCCCTTTAACTGTGTGTCAAAGAAGGCTTTTTAAAGGCCAGGTCCACCTTTTACAAAATAATAATTATAAATGTAGAAAAAAAAATCAATTTTTTTTTTTTCAAATGAGCCTGAAAAAGCATTGCAACCATTATCAGTGGGTACAATGTCAAGCTCCTTCAGACTCTTCCTCCAGCTCTATGTTTGTACTGAGGTAGGAGGCGGAAGTTGGAGAGCAGGAGGAAGTGTCAATGTGCTACAAGTGTGGTGACAACTACGCTTGTGTTCCATTGGGAACTACAAGTGTGTCTGCTGCGGTGGGTGTAACATGTAACATACTGTAGTCCAAAAGGCGGAGTTAGCCTTAAGGAGTTGAATGGCTGCAGTCACTCATTATGTGCGAACCTTTGCTACTATTCATCTTTTCCTGCTCCCCAGTTAGAATAGAATTGATCCTTTCCCTAATTTTTTAGTTAACCATATGCTTCATATTTTGCATTTTATCCCTGTTTGTCAAATTGTGTGTATATTTGCGATTCTTCTTATTTTTAAACAGGTAAAAAGGGACTTTGCAAATAAAAAAGTTCAGTTTTTTGACAGTGGTGACTGTGGTGCACGTTAATACACATACCTTTTCCACTTCTTCTACCTACAAATTGGCAGGTTTGGTTCAGTTTGGCAGGAGCACTTTTTAACCACTATTCAAAAATAAAATATTCTCGAAGCATCTTAGCCTGAACTGGCTGGTGAGAACTTCTCAAACTCTGTGGAGACTGAATCTGAATGCATTTTAGCTAACACATTATTGGTGATTCCACAGACCAGTCACTTTAAAGCAGACTATTTAAACCAGAGTGCCCAGGTCTCTAGGTTTCTTCAGGGGTGCCTTGGCAAAATGGCTAGAAATTGCCCCAAAAATGTATATACCGTATATACTCGAGTATAGGCCGAGTTTTTCAGCCCTTTTTTTTAGGGTGAAAATGCCCCCCTCGGCTTACTCGAGTCAGTGTACCTGAACGATGCAACGCTCCTCCGCACGGCGGCAGCCACTACTATAGGCCGCGGCTTCGGCCTAGTCTTCGGATCCGGTGGCCATCTTGCTCCTAAGGGCCTCTCCACCAGCACTGTATCCCGGTCTCCCTGGTGTATGGCTCCCTCACCGCTCACAGATCCTGCTCCACTGGCTTCGGATGGGGCAGGGGTCTGAACGGAGCGGTGCCCTCCCGCATGGCCGCAGCCCCAAATCCAGACCGCGGCTTCGGCCTAGTCCTACACCTCTCCACCAGCGCTGTATCCCTCCTTTCCTGGCTTCTGCACTCAGGCCTACGGACGCTTCCTACATCCTCCAGGTGAGTGGCACAGTGAGGTTGCAATGGGCACAGTGATGTTGCAATGGGCACAGTGATGTTGCAATGGGCACAGTAATGTTGTAATGGGCACAGTGATGTTGGGCACAGTGAGGTTGCAATGGGTACAGTGATGTTGGGCACAGTGAGATTGCAATGGGCACAGTGATGTTGCAATGGGCACAGTGATGTTGGGCACAGTGAGGTTGCAATGGCAACAGTGATGTTGGGTACAGTGAGGTTGCAATGGGAACAGTGATGTTGGGCACAGTGAGGCGTGCAAATGGGCACAGTGAGGCTGCAAATGTGCATTGTTGACCACACCACACCACTCCTAAAGCGCCCTTGCCCATTTAAATCAATGGCACAGTGATGTTGGGCACAGTGAGGTTGCAATGGGTACAGTGATGTTGGGCACAGTGAGATTGCAATGGGCACAGTGATGTTGCAATGGGCACAGTGATGTTGGGCACAGTGAGGTTGCAATGGCAACAGTGATGTTGGGTACAGTGAGGTTGCAATGGGAACAGTGATGTTGGGCACAGTGAGGCGTGCAAATGGGCACAGTGAGGCTGCAAATGTGCATTGTTGACCACACCACACCACTCCTAAAGCGCCCTTGCCCATTTAAATCAATGGGCAGCGGCGCTTAGTGGGCACTTTTAACCCTTTTTCGGCCGCTAGTGGGGGTTAAAAGAGCCCCGCTAGCGTCTGAATAGCACCGCTAAAACAAGGGTAAAGTGCCGCTAAAAATTGTGGTCCTTTACCACCGATGCTCACCATACCCCAGTGTGAAAGGGCTCTTAGTATTTTCACTTTTAAACCATTTTGTTTTTCTGTTGCATTATTGTCTTTTATTTCATTTGTAATACCATTTTTCTGCAAATATTTTTTTTTTTTGCACCGTTTTACCTTTTCTTTTATTAAACAATATTTTGGAAAGTTAATATTGTCTCGAATGCACTAACACAGAACAGAATCCCAGTCTCTTTGAAGAGCACTACTACAGGTATATACCAGTGTATGTCCTGGTGATGGTGAGTATTACAGACATCTATTAAAAGTCATTGTTATTGTGAACGCTGATATTTATG
Source organism: Rana temporaria (assembly GCF_905171775.1). NCBI lineage: Eukaryota > Metazoa > Chordata > Amphibia > Anura > Ranidae > Rana > Rana temporaria. The sequence continues at coordinate 132,307,159 of NC_053490.1, read as the reverse complement.
ATAAATGTCTGGGTAGGTAACCAAAGCCAGTAGACATGTGCACTGCCGAAAAATTAATTTGTTTTTCGTAAATTTGAAAATTAAAAAAATTAGTACATTTGAAAATTCGGAATTCGTAAACTCCAACATTTTTAAATTCGAAGATTCGTAATTTGAAATTTCAGAATTAGTAAATTCATAAATTCTTAAATTCAAAAATTCGGAATTCGTCAATTCGAAAATTCGTAAATTTCAAAATTCATAAATTCAAATGTTCGGAAATAAGAATGGAAAAATAAAATTTGTCTGTTAGTGAATGTAATAAGTACACATTTATCTGAAGTTATGAGAATCTGTAGTATCTAAACAAATGGAACGAAACTAAATAATAATAAATAATAATTGTATTATTATTATTATTATTATTGTTATTTATTATTAATTTGTTACTTTCCATTTGTTTAGATATGGCATTCGTTATTACGGATAATTCGTAACTTCGGATAAATTTGTATCCGTTATGTTCACTAATAACCAAATGTGAAAGGAAATTCCAGTTGTTCAGGAACTACAATACCCATCATGCCTAGTCATGTCTGTGAATGTCAGTGTGGAAAATCTTTGTGCAGGGTGAGGCTGAGAGTGTCATCACGCATCAGTGACAGTGTTTTGTGAGTTTACAACAGGATGTGTAGTACTACAACAGCAGCTGGAGGACCGTAGTTTGAGGATCCCTGACCTATACTTTAATAGTTAGCAATAGTTAAGTTATTAGTTAGTTATTATTTCAGATTTTCAAGTTTTCAGGTTTTCAAATTTCAAATTACCGAATGTTTGAATTTTCGGATTTTTTTATTTCAAATTTCGAATATTCTGAAATTCGGATATTTCCGAATTAACAAATTTGTCTAAATTTTCGGATTTTTGAATTTCAAATTTCCGAACATTCTGAAATTCGGATATTTCCGAATTAATGAATTTGTCTAAATTCATTAAAAAACTAATTTGTAACTAAACGAATTGCACATGTCTAAAACCCTGTGATGCTAACGCTCAGTCTGCTGACACTTAGATTGCAATCCTGTTAGGTGGAAAATCTTTGTGCAGGGTGAGGCTGGGGGTGTCATCACGCGTCAGTGACAGTGTTGTGTGAGTTTAACCAGCCATTTGTCACAAGTCCGTGAAGGTGGCCAGGGTTTGGCAACTCGTCCATCACAGTAAACCTGCTGATTTCATGCTTATGTAGTGATCCTGCACATATGTGGAGGGCTACTGGAAACAAGTTGTCCAATTCATACATGGTGTACTGGGGACCCCTCTGGCTTTGGCCCCAAGGCATGCCTTATTGGGCTTTTGGACTTGTAATATAAACAGCTTAGATTTGATTGTATATTTGGTTCTGTTCTAAACTTGACCGAGTTGTGCATTTCTCACTGTTGGCAGTAGGTGTCACTGGTACCACAGGACAGTGTGAGAATTACAACTAGGTTGAGCTGTGATGAATATTATTTTTCCTGAAACAGCCCAGTAGGAGGTTCCTGGTCGCAGTGCATTCCGGGAAGGGGTATTTATTGGACAGAGCCATGTGCTCTTAGTCAGTTCGTTACCTCCTGGCCTGAGGTTGTGTTGCTGCAAGTTCTGCAAGTAAGCCCAGAAGCCTGTCTGGGGTCTACTAATCCCGAGGTGGTCCTTAGGCTGTGTTGCCTGTGTGGAAGAAGCCAAGCCAAGCTGAGGAGATCCAGGGGAGGACCCTTGCTGGAGAGAGCCAGGATGAAGGCTAGTCTCTCAGGAGGGCCTGGTGACTCGTTTGGAGGACGCATCTATATCTAAACTACTCTTACAGTGTTGCCGGATGGCTTAAAGGTTCTGACACTATGAAGCTGAATCCTATTCTACAAATCTAAATCCAGGTAACTAGCTCCTGGCTGTTAAGTCTGTGAGAGAGACATATCCAAGAGTGCTACTGGCTGCTAAGTCTATGAGAAAGCTTATCCAGGAGTTCTACTGGCTGCTAAGTCTGTGAGCGAGGCTTTTCCAGAAATTCTACCGGCTTCTAGGTCTGTGTGAGAGACCTATCCAGGTATCCAAGATCTTCTAAAAGAAAGCTTTTTTGCATTTGGATTCAAGGAGTCTATAAGTGATCTGCAAAAAGGGTATCTGAAACCTCCCTTAACCTTCTCTCCTACTACTTCTTTCAAGTTCTCATTAAAGCATTGAAAAATACTTAAAGTGACAGGTACCCAAATTCTGTTCTAACTTACCATTATAGCCATGGACTCAGCCCTGGGGTGAATGTAAGATCGCTCCCTGTCTCTGGAGGTACCTCTTTGCTCCCAGTAGACCCAGGGGGGGGGGGGGGGCGCTACACTTGGAAATGTCTTGTTATATGCTGGATAACACCTCAAAAACTCCAACCTTGGCTAAATGGATTAATAAAGGTCTTTGTAATTCAGGTAGGGAGGATTCCTAGGAAAATGGAATACAATTTGGAACAGATGAATGTCACATGTAGAAACCCTGAGATATGCTGTTTTATAACTGGTGGTTAATGCCATTAATGCATGACACTTATACAATGCTTAGGTCCAGTGACTTGTTTAGGGGTGCAGCTACTCCTATACTCTACCTACCCATGTTACTACAAATGCCCTAAAGCCCAATGGTCCTCCTGATCTTCCTGTGTAATCCTTACCTACTGCACATGATATTCGTAGTCGATTTCTAACACTGTACCATACTTTAAAAAAAATATGCTTTTGTGTATGGCAATTTGCGTGTGAAGCTTTTTACAATATAAAACAAATGTATTGCGACAAACATTGTTTCTGTTTTATTGTCTATCAATAAACCAGTTGATTGCTGTAAAAAAAATCACACACAAAACCAAAAAAAACATTTTGAGTAGCGTTCTAATTAAAAATTTGTACTTAAAGCGGAGTTCCACTGGATTCCCCCCTCCGGTACCACAATTGTCACTGGAGGGGGAGGGGTATCCTTCCCCACTTCCGGGAGTCCGCCCGCACCCGTGACGTGGGCTGTGACATCACCGCGGGGCTACACTGCCGGGTTCCCTTACCCGCAATGCTGACGGCAGCAACCGACAGCTGATGTGAAGCTCATGCGGTGCCGACACCGAAGGACACCAGGGCAGGTAAGTCTCCATTTATTAAAAGCCAGCAGCTGCAGTATGTGTAGCTGCTGGCTTTAAATGTTTTATTTTTTCCCCGGAACACCCCTTTAACCTTACTGTGTTTATTTTTCTTTATAGATTCAAATGGGAAGAAGATGGAAAGAAGATCGGTAGATGATCGCAGGGAGAAGAGCATAAGAAAGGCAGATGCTGATAAAGCAAACCAGAATTAAGCAGCAATGAACACACAAGTGGACAAAAAGAGACACGTGCCAGTACATAAGGAAGAGGAGAAGAGGAGAAAGGATCAGTGGAGGGAAAAGCAACATAAATATTTGGAAAATAACAGGAAAGCAGTGGCAGCAATACGAGAGAGGAGACAAGAGAAGAGAGAGAGGAGGATAAAGAAAATAAACTAAAGAGAGGAGATAACCTAGAACAGTGGTCTCAAAGTACCGGCCCGCGGGGCCATTTGCAGGGCGTAGGGTGCCGCGGAAGTGGGGGGAGTAGATTTCCTTCACATGCAGAGTAGCGCAGGAAGTGTCTGCTCCCCGCCCCCCCGGCGGCCCCCCCTCTCTTCTCGTCCATCCCCATTTGCTTGTGATATCACCTGGGATGGACGAGAAGAGGGGGGGCCGCCGGGGGGCGGGGAGCAGCCGCAGCGTGAGACAGAGAAGTGAACTTATGACAGACGCTTCCTGCGCTACTCTGCATGTGAAGAAAAAAGACAACAAGTAAATGCTGACCTGTACCCCATGTACCCTGATTGTGTACTGGGGTTCATCAAGGGCCCACTGTTCTTTAGGGGCACTCTGTTTTTCAAGGGCCCGCTGTTCTTCATGGGCCCGCTGTTCTTCATGGGCCCGCTGTTCTTCATGGGCCCGCTGTTCTTTAGGAGCCCGCTGTTCTTCAACAGCGAGCCCTTAAAGAACAGCGGGCCCTTGAAAACCAGTGGCCCCTAAAGAACAGTGGGCCCTTGAAGAACAGCGGGCCCTCGAAAAACAGCAGGCCCTTGAAGAACAGCGGGCCCTTGAACAACAGCGGGGGCTTGAAAATCAGCGTGTCCTTGAAAAACAGCGTGCCTTTGAAAAACAGTGGGCCCTTAAAGAACAGCGGGCCCTTAAAAAACAATGAGCCCCTAAAGAACAGCGAGCCCCTAAAGAACAGCAGGCCCTTGAAAAACAGCCGGCCCACAGCTGGCCCCTAAAGAACAGTGGGACCTTGAAGAACAGTGGGCCCTTGAAGAACAGCGGGCCCTTGAAAAACAGCAAGCCCCTAAAGAACAGCGGGCCCCTGAAGAACAGTAGGACCTTGAAAACCAGCCAGCCCACAGCTGGCCCCTAAAGAATAGTGGGCCCTTGAAGAACAGTGGGCCCTTAAAAAACAGCGAGCCCCTAAAGAACAGCGAGCCCCTAAAGAACAGTGGGCCCCCGAAGAACAGCAGGCCCTTGAAAAACAGTGGGGCCCTAAAGAACAGCAGGCCCTTGAAGAACAGCGGGCCCTTAAAGAACAGCGGGCCCCCAAAGAACAGCGGGCCCCTAAAGAACAGGGAGCCCTTGAAAAACAGCAGGCCCTTGAAGAACAGCGGGCCCTTGAAAAACAGCGGGCCCCTAAAGAACAGCAGGCCCTTGAAAAAACAGTGGGCCCCTAAAGAACAGCAGGCCCTTGAATATCAGCGGGCCCTTGAAAAACAGAGGGTCCTTGGAAAACAGTGGGCCCTTGAAAAACAGCAAGCCCTTGAGGAACAGCGGGGGCTTGAAAATCAGCGAGTCCTTGAAAAACAGTGTGCCTTTGAAAAACAGCGGGCCTTTGAAGAACAGCGTGCCCTTAAAAAACATTGAGCCCCTAAAGAACAGTGAGCCCCTAAAAAACAGCGGCCCCCTGAAGAACAGCGGGCCCTTGAAAAACAGCTGGTCCACAGCTGGCCCCTAAAGAACAGTGGGCCCTTGAAGAACAGCGGGTCCTTGAAAAACAGTGGGCCCCTAAAGAACATCAGGCACTTGAATATCAGCGGGCCCTTGAAAAACAGAGGGTCCTTGGAAAACAGTGGGCCCTTGAAAAACAGCAAGCCCTTGAGGAACAGTGGGCCCTTGAACAACAGCGGGGGCTTGAAAATCAGCGAGTCCTTGAAAAACAGTGTGCCTTTGAAAAACAGCGGGCCTTTGAAGAACAGCGTGCCCTTAAAAAACAGTGAGCCCCTAAAGAACAGCGAGCCCCTAAAGAACATCGGGCCCTTGAAAAACAGCCGGTCCACAGCTGGCCCCTAAAGAACAGTGGGCCCTTGAAGAACAGCGGGTCCTTGAAAAACAGCAGGCCCTTGAAAAACAGCAGGCCCATGAAAAATAGTGGGCCCTTGAGGAACAGCGGGCCCTTGAAAAACAGCAGGCTCTTAAAAAAAAGCAGGCCCCTGAAGAACAGCGGGCCCTTGAAGAACAGCGGGCCCTTGAAAAACAGCAGGCCCTTGAAGAACAGTGGGCCATTAAAAAACAGCGGGCCCCTAAAGAACAGCGGGCCCTTGAATAACAGCGGGCCCTTGAACAACAACTGGCCCTTGAAAAACAGCGGGCCCTTAAAAAACAGCGCACACTTGAAAAACAGCAGGCCCTTGACAAACAGCAGGCCCTTGACAAACAGCAGGCCCTTGAAGAACAGCAGGCCCTTGAAAAACAGCGGGCCCCTAAAGAACAGCAGGCCCTTGAATAACAGCAGGCCCTTGAAAAACAGAGGGTCCTTGGAAAACAGCAGGCCCTTGAAGAACAGCGGGCCCTTGAACAACAGCGGGGGCTTGAAAATCAGCGTGTCCTTGAAAAACAGCGTGCCTTTGAAAAACAGTGGGCCCTTGAAGAACAGCGGGCCCTTAAAAAACAATGAGCCCCTAAAGAACAGCGAGCCCCTAAAGAACAGCAGGCCCTTGAAAAACAGCCGGCCCACAGCTGGCCCCTAAAGAACAGTGGGACCTTGAAGAACAGTGGGCCCTTGAAGAACAGCGGGCCCTTGAAAAACAGCAAGCCCCTAAAGAACAGCGGGCCCCTGAAGAACAGCAGGACCTTGAAAACCAGCCGGCCCACAGCTGGCCCCTAAAGAATAGTGGGCCCTTGAAGAACAGTGGGCCCTTAAAAAACAGCGAGCCCCTAAAGAACAGCGAGCCCCTAAAGAACAGTGGGCCCCCGAAGAACAGCAGGCCCTTGAAAAACAGTGGGGCCCTAAAGAACAGCAGGCCCTTGAAGAACAGCGGGCCCTTAAAGAACAGCGGGCCCCCAAAGAACAGCGGGCCCCTAAAGAACAGGGAGCCCTTGAAAAACAGCAGGCCCTTGAAGAACAGCGGGCCCTTGAAAAACAGCGGGCCCCTAAAGAACAGCAGGCCCTTGAAAAAACAGTGGGCCCCTAAAGAACAGCAGGCCCTTGAATATCAGCGGGCCCTTGAAAAACAGAGGGTCCTTGGAAAACAGTGGGCCCTTGAAAAACAGCAAGCCCTTGAGGAACAGCGGGGGCTTGAAAATCAGCGAGTCCTTGAAAAACAGTGTGCCTTTGAAAAACAGCGGGCCTTTGAAGAACAGCGTGCCCTTAAAAAACATTGAGCCCCTAAAGAACAGTGAGCCCCTAAAAAACAGCGGCCCCCTGAAGAACAGCGGGCCCTTGAAAAACAGCCAGTCCACAGCTGGCCCCTAAAGAACAGTGGGCCCTTGAAGAACAGCGGGTCCTTGAAAAACAGTGGGCCCCTAAAGAACAGCAGGCCCTTGAATATCAGCGGGCCCTTGAAAAACAGAGGGTCCTTGGAAAACAGTGGGCCCTTGAAAAACAGCAAGCCCTTGAGGAACAGTGGGCCCTTGAACAACAGCGGGGGCTTGAAAATCAGCGAGTCCTTGAAAAACAGTGTGCCTTTGAAAAACAGCGGGCCTTTGAAGAACAGCGTGCCCTTAAAAAACAGTGAGCCCCTAAAGAACAGCGAGCCCCTAAAGAACATCGGGCCCTTGAAAAACAGCCGGTCCACAGCTGGCCCCTAAAGAACAGTGGGCCCTTGAAGAACAGCGGGTCCTTGAAAAACAGCAGGCCCTTGAAAAACAGCAGGCCCATGAAAAATAGTGGGCCCTTGAGGAACAGCGGGCCCTTGAAAAACAGCAGGCTCTTAAAAAAAAGCAGGCCCCTGAAGAACAGCGGGCCCTTGAAGAACAGCGGGCCCTTGAAAAACAGCAGGCCCTTGAAGAACAGTGGGCCATTAAAAAACAGCGGGCCCCTAAAGAACAGCGGGCCCTTGAATAACAGCGGGCCCTTGAACAACAACTGGCCCTTGAAAAACAGCGGGCCCTTAAAAAACAGCGCACACTTGAAAAACAGCAGGCCCTTGACAAACAGCAGGCCCTTGACAAACAGCAGGCCCTTGAAGAACAGCAGGCCCTTGAAAAACAGCGGGCCCCTAAAGAACAGCAGGCCCTTGAATAACAGCAGGCCCTTGAAAAACAGAGGGTCCTTGGAAAACAGCAGGTCCTTGAAAAACTGCAAGCCCTTGAGGAACAGCGGGCCCTTGAACAACAGCGGGGGCTTGAAAATCAGCGAGTCCTTGAAAAACAGTGTGCCTTTGCAAAACAGCGGGCCTTTGAAGAACAGCGTGCCCTTAAAAAACAGTGAGCCCCTAAAGAACAGTGAGCCACTAAAAAACAGCGGGCCCCTGAAGAACAGCGGGCCCTTGAAAAACAGCCGGTCCACAGCTGGCCCCTAAAGAACAGTGGGCCCTTGAAGAACAGCGGGTCCTTGAAAAACAGTGGGCCCCTAAAGAACAGCAGGCCCTTGAATATCAGCGGGCCCTTGAAAAACAGAGGGTCCTTGGAAAACAGTGGGCCCTTGAAAAACAGCAAGCCCTTGAGGAACAGCGGGGGCTTGAAAATCAGCGAGTCCTTGAAAAACAGTGTGCCTTTGAAAAACAGCGGGCCTTTGAAGAACAGCGTGCCCTTAAAAAACATTGAGCCCCTAAAGAACAGTGAGCCCCTAAAAAACAGCGGCCCCCTGAAGAACAGCGGGCCCTTGAAAAACAGCCGGTCCACAGCTGGCCCCTAAAGAACAGTGGGCCCTTGAAGAACAGCGGGTCCTTGAAAAACAGTGGGCCCCTAAAGAACAGCAGGCCCTTGAATATCAGCGGGCCCTTGAAAAACAGAGGGTCCTTGGAAAACAGTGGGCCCTTGAAAAACAGCAAGCCCTTGAGGAACAGCGGGCCCTTGAACAACAGCGGGGGCTTGAAAATCAGCGAGTCCTTGAAAAACAGTGTGCCTTTGAAAAACAGCGGGCCTTTGAAGAACAGCGTGCCCTTAAAAAACAGTGAGCCCCTAAAGAACAGCGAGCCCCTAAAGAACAGCGGGCCCTTGAAAAACAGCCGGTCCACAGCTGGCCCCTAAAGAACAGTGGGCCCTTGAAGAACAGCGGGTCCTTGAAAAACAGCAGGCCCTTGAAAAACAGCAGACCCATGAAAAATAGTGGGCCCTTGAGGAACAGTGGGCCCTTGAAAAACAGCAGGCTCTTAAAAAAAAGCAGGCCCCTGAAGAACAGCGGGCCCTTGAAAAACAGCAGGCCCTTGAAGAACAGTGGGCCATTAAAAAACAGCGGGCCCCTAAAGAACAGCGGGCCCTTGAATAACAGCGGGCCCTTGAACAACAACTGGCCCTTGAAAAACAGCGGGCCCTTAAAAAACAGCGCACACTTGAAAAACAGCAGGCCCTTGAAAAACAGCGGGCCCTTGAAGAACAGCAGGCCCTTGAAAAACAGCGGGCACCTAAAGAACAGCAGGCCCTTGAATAACAGCAGGCCCTTGAAAAACAGAGGGTCCTTGGAAAACAGCGGGTCCTTGAAAAACTGCAAGCCCTTGAGGAACAGCGGGCCCTTGAACAACAGCGGGGGCATGAAAATCAGCGAGTCCTTGAAAAACAGTGTGCTTTTGCAAAACAGCGGGCCTTTGAAGAACAGCGTGCCCTTAAAAAACAGTGAGCCCCTAAAGAACAGCGAGCCTCTAAAGAACAGCGGGCCCTTGAAAAACAGCCAGTCCACAGCTGGCCCCTTAAGAACAGTGGGCCCTTGAAGAACAGTGGGCCCTTGAAAAACAGCAGGCAGCTAAAGAACAGTGGGCCCTTGATGAACAACGGGCCCTTGAAAAACAGGGGGCCCTTAAAGAACAGTGGGCCCCTAAAGAACAGCGAGCCCTTGAAAAACAGTGGGCCCCTAAAGAACAGAAGGCCCTTGAAGAACAGCGGGCCCTTGGAAAACAGCGGGCCCTTGAAAAACAGCGGCCCTTGAAGAACAGTGGGCCGTTGAAAAACAATGGGTCCTTGAAAAACGGCATGCCCTTGAAAAACAGCAGGCCCTTGAGAAACAGTGGGCCCCTAAAGAACAACTGGCCCTTGAAAAACAGCGGGCCCTTGAAAAACAGCGGGCACTTGAAAAACAGCAGGCCCCTGAAGAACAGTGGGCCCTTGAAAAACAGCAGGAACACAGCTGGCCCCTAAAGAACAGTGGGCCCTTGAAGAACAGCGGGCCCTTGAAGTACAGTGGGCCCCCAAAGAACAGTGGGCCCCTAAAGAACAGCGAGCCCTTGAAAAACAGCAGGCCCTAGAAGAACAGTGGGCCCTTGAAGAACAGCAGGCCCTTGGAGAACAGCGGGCCCCTAAAGAACAGCAGGCCCTTGAAAAACAGCGGGCCCCTAAAGATCAGCAGGCCCTTGAAGAACAGCAGGCCCTTGAAGAACAGCAGGCCCTTGAAGAACAGCGGGCTCTTGAAGAACAGTGGGCCCTTGAAAAACAGCCGGCTCTAAATAACAGCAGGCCCTTGAAAAACAGTGGGCCCCTAAAGAACAGCAGGACCTTGAAGAACAGCGGGCCCTTGAAGATCAGCGGGCCCTTGAAAAACAGTGGGTCCTTGAAGTACAGTGGGCCCCCAAAGAACAGTGGGCCCCTAAAGACCACCGAGCCCTTGAAAAACAGCAGGCCCTTGAAGAACAGTGGGCCCTTGAAGAACAGCAGGTCCTTGGAAAACAGCGGGCCCCTAAAGAACAGCAGGCCCTTGAAAAACAGTGGGCCCCTAAAGAACAGCAGGCCCTTGAAGAACAGTGGGTCCTTGAAGAACAGCAGGCCCTTGAAGAACAGTGGGCCCTTGAAAAACAGCTGGTCCTTGAAAAACAGCGTGCCCTTGAAAAACAGCAGGCCCTTGAAAAACAGTGAGCCCCTAAAGAACAACTGGCCCTTGAAGATCAGCGGGCCCTTGAAAAACAGCAGGCCCTTGAAAAACAGCGGGCCCTTGAAGAACAGCAGGCCCCTGAAGAACAGTGGGCCCTTGAAAAACAGCAGGCCCTTGGAGAACAGCGGGCCCCTAAAGAACAGCAGGTCCTTGAAAAACAGCGGGCCCCTAAAGATCAGCAGGCCCTTGAAGAACAGCAGGCTATTGAAGAACAGTGGGCCCTTGAAAAACAGAAGGCTCTAAATAACAGCAGGCCCTTGAAAAACAGTGGGCCCCTAAAGAACAGCAGGCCCTTGAAGAACAGCGGTCCCTTGAAGATCAACGGGCCCTTGAAAAACAGTGGGTCCTTGGAAAACAGCGGGCCCTTGAAAAACAGCGGCCCCTTGAAGAACAGTGGACCCTTGAAGAACAGCAGGCCCTTGAAGAACAGCGGGCCCCTAAAGAACAGCAGGCCCTTGAAAAACAGTGGGCCCCTAAAAAACAGCCGGCCCTTGAAGAATAGCAGGCCCTTGAAGAACAGCAGGCTCTTGAAGAACAGTGGGCCCTTGAAAAACAGCAGGCTCTAAATAACAGCAGGCCCTTGAAAAACAGTGGGCCCCTAAAGAACAGCAGGCCCTTGAAGAACAGTGGGCCCTTGAGGATCAGCGGGCCCTTGAAAAACAGCGGGTCCTTGGAAAACAGCGGGCCCTTGAAAAACAGCGGCCCCTTGAAGAACAGCGGCCCCTTGAAGAACAGCAGGGGCTTGAAAAACAGCGGGTCCTTGAAAAACAGCAGGCCCTTGAAATAGAGTGGGCGCCTAAAAAACAACTGGCCCTTGAAAAACAGCAGGCACTTGAAAAACAGCAGGCCCTTGAAGAACAGTGGGCCCTTGAAGAACAGTGGGCCCTTGAAAAACAGCAGGCCCCTGAAGAACAGCGGGCCCTTGAAAAACAGCGGGCCCTTGAAAAACATCGGGCCCTTGAAAAACAGCAGGCCCTTGAAGAACATCGGGCCCTTGAAAAACAGTGGGCCCTTGAAGAACAGCGAGCCCTTGAAAAACAGCAGGCCCTTGAAAAACAGTGAGCCCTTGAAGAACAGCAGGCCCCTGAAGAACAGCGGGCCCTTGAAAAACAGCGGGCCCTTGAAAAACAGTGGGCCCTTGAAGAACAGCGGGCCCCTAAAGAACAGCGGGCCCTTGAAAAACAGCGGGCCCTTGAAGAACAGCGGGCCCTTGTAAAACAGCGGGCTCTTAAAGAACAGCGGGCCCTTGAAAACAGCAGGCCCTTGAAAAACAGGGGGCCCCTAAAGAACAGCAGGCCCTTGAAGAACAGCGGGCTCTTGAAGAACAGCGGGCCCTTGAAAAACAGCGGGCCCTTGAAGAACAGCGGGCCCTTGAAGAACAGCGGGCTCTTGAAGAACAGCGGCCCTTGAAAGTAAATAGAAATTGTAGAGACAACTAATAGTTGCATATGAGAGGCAAATATAGCTCAGGTAATTTGAGCGTAGATGTCCCTTTAAGATATTCCTTAGCAAACTGTCTATACCAAGTAGTATGTTAATAGCCACAAGTCATAATGAATAAAAGCAATTGTTTTAGATGGAAAGTATGCAGCAGATCTTTCTATAGCACTATAAGTGACACAATGGCTATTTATCCGTTTGCAGGGCTTCAGTGTAGTAAATAAGGATTCCGTAGTGTAGGGTGTTCAGCAAGGAAGGCCTTAAAGGTTGTGCCCAGCAATGGCACTCTGTTGCAGTAAATGCAACAGCACTAATGCAGTAGTTGCAGGCTGGTCTGTTGTTGCAGCATGAGGAGCGATGGCACCATTATGTGTAGCGTGGCCGAGCTACGGCTGACAATATTAGAATGGTGTGCAGTTGGCACACCGCTCTGTTTAACCACTTGCCTACTGTGCACATACACCCCCTTCCTGCCCAGATGAGATTTTAGCTTCTGGCACTGCGTTGCTTTATCTGACAATTGCGCGGTCATGCGACGTGGCTCCCAAACAAAATTGACGTCCTTTTTTCCTCACAAATAGAGCTTTCTTTTGGTGGTATTTGATCGCCTGTGCGGTTTTTATTTTTTGTGCTTTAAACAAAAAAAGAGCGTCAATTTTGAAAAAAAACACAATATTTTTTACTTTTTGCTATAATAAATATCCAATTAAAAAAAAAATATATATATATTTTTTTCTCAGTTTAGGCCGATACGTATTCTTCTACATATTTTTTGGTAAAAAAAATCGCAACAACCTGGTTTGCGCAAAAGTTATATTGCCTACAAAATAGGGGACATGATTTTTTTTTTTTTTTTTTTTTTACTAGTAATTGCGGGGATCTATGTTTGTTTTTTTCCGGGACTGCGACATTATAGCGGACACATCGGACACTTTTGACACATTTTTGGGACCATTCACATTTATACAGTGAACAGTGCTATAAATATGGCAGGGAAGGGGTTAACCACTAGGGGGCGGGGAAGGGGTTAAATGTGTATCCTGGGTGTGTTCTAACTGTGGGGGGAGGGGGGTGACTGGGGGAGGTGACCGATCTGTGTCCCTATGTACAAGAGACACAGATCGGTCTCCTCTCTCTGACAGGACGTGGAGCTCTGTGTTTACACACAGAGCTCCACGTCCCTGCACAGTTACTGGGCACGCGCACTGTGTTCCCAGTGACGCGACGGGTGCGCTCGCGCCGCCAGCGGCACGCGCACCCTAGAGGCTTTAAAAGACAGGACGTCATATGACTTCCTGTCGGAACAATAGAGCATTCCGCCCGCCGTCATTTGACGGCGGGCGGATGTTAAGTGGTTAAAGGATAAGGCCAGGTGCAGTGTATTAGCACTGATTCAAAAAGAAGCGATGTATGCTGCGGCGCACTTCCGTGTTCCACAGTGGAACGCACGCGGTGCCGGGCGAAGACGGTATTGCACGGTCGCTGTAATGCGTTCCAGCGTGGAACGCGCTACAGGACGGAGAGGGCGTAAGGAGTGCCTGTTACACAGAGCAGCCTTGTGTGTCAAGCCAGGGACCGAGCAGGCCAGTGGGGTGAAGCTTAAGCTTAAGTATCTGGAGTGCCAAGCTAGGGACCCAGCAGAGAAGCGGGGGTGATGGTTGAGGAAGATACTACAGTGAAGATCGGAGGGCTCAAGGGATTCAGTGGCAGTGAATCATCTAGTATAGTGAGAGAGACTAGGAGCTTAGTGGGCTGAAGAACTACAAGAAGTGATTGTAGTGGAAGTGAAGGAACTTTGGGTTTGGAAACTGTTAAACACTGTTGCCATAGGAGACCGCATTCTTACACATGCAGATGTTGCATCTTGTTGGATGCCTTTACTGCATGGCTATCCTCCTGTAGAATTCTTGGAGTCTGCTAATTAAAATTGTAACTTCCTAAGGGTGTCCTGGACCTAACCCCCTCTCCCAAAGTTCTGTTAAGAGAAATTAAATCAATTTGCATTCAAGAAGGTGCCCATGAATCTACAATACATTACACCCGCTATGCCTTGCAACCCACCATATACAGAAGGATTTCTTCTATCTCTGGCCCTGGAGGTTCTCATTAGACTGAAGGAGGCATTAGACCTTGCTACATAATCTTTTTACAAAATTTGGATCTACTATTTTATCTGAATAGTCTTCTTTGGAAACTCCCTAACCTGATTTAACACAAGCAATTGTGCTGCAAGTTTGAAAATGACTTGCTAAGCTTTTGCTAGACTTGCCAGGCTTCACAAGTTTGTTTCACAAATGCAGTCCACATTACATGACTCAACTTTCTTTGCAAACATTCTGCAAGTCTGATGCAAGTTCTGGTTTGGTTATGTTGTGCAATAGTCCACCACTGTGGCTGAATTTTCATGATTTGCAGAGCTCTTGCTGTAGACTTATCACTGCAACTTTTCTCTTGCTAGAGACTCGCCATGCAAATTTGCTGCAAATTGGAAAAGTGTCAACTAGAACTGTGCTCTGCAAGTGTACAACTTGTCAGTGGGAAATTGTGCAATACATTAACACAAATTTGTGGCAAGTTATCCTTGATATCTGGAATTGTTATGGGTGTACTTGGCTCTCCAACAGAGTTGAAGTTTGGTTTATGCACTGGCTATCTAGCGGAGTTAGAGGTGGGGTAGTATGCTCAGTTAGGAAGTGAACATGTACAGTATGTGTCAGAAAATGACTCACCTTCTGGTGGATCTGTGACTGCCAGATCCATAGAATGCAGTTCTAGTATCCACCAGCAGGTGTCTCCCAGCAGATGGACTATACAGGGAATTAGGCTGCACCTGATATGGAATTCTGGGGTATATAAGCCCACTTTTCACTGAAGTCCAGTGCTTTAGTATTTTCCCTGCAAGCTGTGTCCCTGCCTGAGTCCGATTCGTTCCTGATTCTGTACCCTGACCTGGAGACCTGTCCCCTGGAACCTGGTTCCTGCTCCCACTAACTGGCTTCCTGCCCCCAGTTCCTGGCTTCCTGTTCTCCTTGTCTATTTTCCCTGTCCTGTTTTGCTCATGTGTGTATAGTTAGTTAGGTTCTTATATATGGTTTTGGCTGTGTTACATTTACTTTCCACTTGCTTGTTTATGATTTACTGGTGTTGGTATTGGAGTCAACTGATCTGATCACCCATGCTGGATGCCTGCATGTGGTATCCCTGACAGTATATACAGTTAATCTTTCCTGGAAGGAGGAGGGTGGAAGTTCACAAACACAAAGCATAAAACACACTGGTAAATTAGGCCACTAACAACACACAGTCAATAGAGGCTTTGATATACAAGTGCTTTGGATTACAAGCATGTTTCTGGAACGAATTATGCTTGCAAACCAACGTTTTACTGTATATGCATTTTAGCTAAGCAGCCATTCATTTAATCGATGGTATTATATTTATATCACCTTGCTTTAGGGACAAGTATAGCAGCAAGTTATACAAAATACAGCTGTAATAGCTCAAGTCATAGCAATAGATGGAACCCTAAGAGATCTGCATGTCAGAAAAGATTTGAGCTGGCTGATCACTGAGCCTTCTATACCACAATATTCCTTAAGGCATTCAGTTAGGATGCCATTCTCTGCTATTCTAATTCTAAACACCACAGAAAGCACAAGGAGGACTAGACCGGAAAGTTCTTCTTTGCCTCTGGCTATTAGTAGGTCACAAGCTATAGTTATAGTTCAGCAGTTAGTGATTTTTTTATGCTCCTTTAAAATACAGCTGCAGTCAACAAGTAACATCATTCATTGTACTGCTAATAAAATATAGAAAATGATGCCACTAAGTAAAAGGAAGAACTTAATTTTCCTTTTAATATGATTGTTCTGTATTCCCAGTGCCAAACAGGGCAGGTCTTTCAGGTAGACTTTGAGCAGGATCCATGTCTCTGAATGTAGACTTCAGTGGGTTAGAAGTGCAGGTGTGAATACTTTTAGTGACCAGGGGTATGTTTGGTGGAAAAGACTGCAGATAAGTTCATTTGGACAGAGGTGGTAACACTGGCACTAAGTGGCCTATATAAGTGCAGCAGCTGCACTAGTCCTTTTCTGTCTGATCTACAGCTGATCTGTGTTCCTGTATCTGATCCTGTTGATTCCTGTGTTTGACCCGGCTTGCTCTTGACTCTGTTTGCTACCTAACCCGACCTTGGCCTGTCTTGGACTTTGCCCTGCTTCCTGATTACCTGCCTGATTGGGTTTGGCCGATCCTTGCCTTTTCCCTGACGATTCCTTGCCTGCTGTCCATGCCCGCATCTGACCATCTGTTACCGACCTGGCTTGTTTTTTTATAATCATTTTTATTGTCATTTTCAGTTGTAAGGTACAAAACAGAGCCTCTTGAGTATACCCAGGCTCAGCACATAACAAAACAATAAATAAAGAAAATAATAAAAACAAGACTCAGAGACCCTAAAACAAACAACAATCAGTATGCTCTGACCCCCCCATGCTGACTAGATTACAGGATTTACACCAAACAACCTACAGTGCCAGGCTTCGTAATGAGAAGCATAATCTCCCAGGACCCAGGTACCCAGGCAATCAATCAACGGGTGGGGATATACACCAGGTTCTACTAACTGAGGAGGGATAAGTTGAATATTATAATACTCACTAGTCATCTAGAGAGTCTGTGTTTGTGGATAAAGGTTCCACCCAGATAGTCCACATTTTATGGAACTTCCTAGCAGGACCTCTAGATAAATAAGTAGTATAATAGTAGGGCTTTGTTAACTAATTGCTTCAAAAAACGAATGGATGGTACAAAAGGGGATTTCCACCGCAGCACAATGGCCTTACGTGCATACTAAAGTAATAGTCCCAGAAGGTTTCTAACCACCCGGTGGTGGGCCAGAGGGTCTACAAGACCCAGCAGATACACCTCCACCGTCAGTGGGATTTAAATGGTGGTAACAGTTAAAATAACACCTCAGTCCAGAAAGTTTTTATTTGTGGAAAGGTTCAGAAAATATGAATGAAATCTGCTGAGCGTGCCGCACACCGCCAACAGAAATCTGGACCAACCTGGCTTGTTTGACCACACATCCAGCAGGCTCTTCTGCCTGTCAGCACCCACTACCAGTTGCTGCCCTCTGCTGCTTGCTGTCTACCAACCCAGGGTCTGCTGTTCCGCTGACCACAGCTCCAGTTATCCATACAGTTCTGGTGATACATCTGCTATGCATGACTGCATCCAGCGGAAGATTGCTCAGGTACCTCACCGAGCTCTCACAACCACTTTCACAACATCAGTGGTCCCCGAGTCGGAGCTGTACGAGAGGCCTCCCTCTGCACGTCAGGCTCAGCCGCAAGGTATGTGACAGTGCTGTTGCGTCTCCTCCCCCCAGCTATCGTGCAGCTGAGAACAGATAGAATGTAATCACTTATAAAAAGGGAAAACAGGTATTTATAATAATTTTTATATCTATACAAAAGTTGTATATTTATACTTTAAACTGAATGGGTTATTTTACAAGGTGATCATTTACAATCACAAAATTATGTTCTTTTTTTGCCCTAGTGAGTGTTGTTTTTAGTCATGTAACTTTTTTTAGCTCCCATTGCTGAAAGTTATGGTCATTATGGCTAATGATAATAACAGACATTATAGCTAAGTGACTTGGCCAGATTTTATCCCCAAGGACTGGATATACATCAAACATACATCACCATTATATCCTCTTCAACAAATCCTTAGATTAAAAAAAAGGAATTGTTTCCTCTTGCTCCATCCTTCGATCGTGACTTATTATTTATGGTATTTGTGGATACACATCACTTTCTTCAGTAGCAGGACCATTATGCCAAATAAAATTGAGCCCCAAACTTTTCCCAAGTGTGAGATTGGATTTCCCTGATACACTCATCGTCTTTCAGACATCTTTCAGATTTTTAATTATTCCACAATGGTAAGTTCCAGAACCTTGTTATTGGCAATGACTTGTCTACTGCATGTACGATTTTTATATATTGATGTGTTTTATATTAGAAAAAAACTCTATATAAATATACACTACATATTCATTCAAACAGTGCCTAGACGAGTCTGCAACACATTGTAAAGGTTTATATTATAACTGAATATAACATACATATATAATAGAAAATTCAAATAAGAGCATGAGGCATACATGAATATCTTGAATGGCATGATCCAGATATCAGAACAATATTCTCAAGGAAACCACCTATAAAATAAATCAATATATCTACACAAACACATAGATGACAAAATAAATATAACTACTATTTACAGAAATACATATACAGTAGGTCAGAATCTACATTAAAACATCTTGGCTGTACTGTACCCTATCTATAGTCCAGTAGACCTTATGTTTTAAAACCAATTTCCTATAACCACATTGTCAGGGTGGAGCTACATATTCTCTGACCATGTGTTTTAGTTGATAAATTAAATAAATGGCAACTGGTAACTTTCTTGTCTCTAGAGCTGTGTCTATAGTACAGTAAAACCTTGTATTGATGGTAACTTGTTTTAAAAGCGTTTTGCAAGACAAGCACATTTTTTTAATAAATTTTGCCTTGATATACAAGCGATGTCTTTATATAAGAGTAGTGTCATGTAACAACTGAGTATTAAAAAGAACAGAGGAGCCTATACGTGTAGCAATATTGTTACATTTAATGAAGGTACAACATTCAGCAACTTATTGCTACACTTAGAGGTGCCTCTTTTCTCTTTTATACCCTGTAAAATCAATGCTTTGATATACAAGTGCTTTGGATTATAAGCATGGATTCTGGAACGAATTATGCTTGCAAACCAAGGTTTTACTGTATATAACTTATGCTCTTGTTTTATTCAATATATTTCTTTTTTAATAGTTGTTTCTAAATATCCCCTAGCTGTAAGTTTATCTTTCATTTCTTTAAAATATAATTTTTGTTGTGTTTCATCACTAAATTTACATGTTTCTAGTTACTCCTAGCTATAGATTTCAATACTATCAAGTGGTTAAAAATGTAGTAAATAGCTGCAATCTGTGGGCTGAATATATCACTTTCTATGCAATCTACGATAACAAAAATACGGGTGTCCAAAAACAAGACGACTTCCTATCATTATTATGACTGACATGTAAACAGTGGTGCAGAGTTCAGATGTGCATCAAATTCCTCTAAGGGCTTGTTTACATATGCAAAATACCGTGTTTAACCACTTGAACTCCGGAAGGTTTTATCCCCTTCAGGACTGGCTCAGGCTCTCAGTGGCTCACTGAGAGGCTGAGCCGGGTGACGGTCTAGGCATCTGGGTGGATCCCAACCATATGGTCGCAATCTTTTCCCCTTGTCACGTCAGTCGACAGTGGAACCAACTGCACTCCTGTGATCCACAGGAGAAGTACAGTCAATTACTCAGTCATATAGAATTATACTTTGTTAGAAATTTTCCGTACTTTTATTTTAATCTTATAATTATTTTTATTTTTATTTATTTTTTATATTTTTTTCAATATTTTTTTCTTTAATTTTTAACTTATCTTTATTTTTATTATATTTTCTTATTTTTCTTTATTTGTTTTTATTTTTATGTTTTTTTTTCTTCATTTATTTTATGTTTTATTTTTATAGTAAAGTTTCGGGGTGATTATGCTCAAGGTGTATGCGATTTGAGGAACACCGGTCAGTCCAGACTATATTTTTAAGGGCATGGCAGCCCAATTTTATTTAAAGGAAACCAATTTCAAAGTAAATAACAGCAATCTTTCCTCTCAGGGGACTTCAGCATCCTGGCTTACTCACTCTTGCTTAATCCAACTCCCTCCTGGAACTTATTTGGTCAGCTTCATGCTTCTTTGTTGCGGGCCACGTCTGCCTCGTGCATACATGCACGCTCAGACTGCCATCTGCAGCCTTAGACTCCTAGAGACCTCCTGTCTCTCTCTTGTGGAGCCATCGCCACCTGAAACCCTCCTAGACCAGGTCTGCCTGCATGGTGGAGCTGTCTCCAAGTGCGAGCCCTGAGCTTTCTTCGTGAGGGGAATATAAACCCAGCCCACAGGAGTGCAATCAGCATGCCTGTCTTTGCAAAAACCAGGCTAAAGGTGCTAAAACACACAGTGAAACCGGAGGGAGACATACAACACCCTTCCACCTAAAGGGGCACTCCACCCATTTCTATTTCCGGGTGTGCTTCCACATGCACTTTAGCTTAATCTTTGGGGTCCTCCGTTTCTTTTCACCTCCCCCAGACCTACTCTCCCAGGACTGTAGGGGGTCTACTTTTATACTCACGGTCAGGAACTGACTTCTCTGTATACCTGACTTAACTTCAACCAGCACTATCTGTTTTCCATGTTCGCTAATACCTGTGTGGTTACCCTTGGCAACCAACTTCTCAAAATTACCCAATTCAAAATCACAAGGAACTCTTGTCCCAATGAGAGCTCGACAGACCAAGAGCATCTGAAACACTGCTCTTGTCAGTTTTACACTTCTCAACATTAAACACACAAATCTAAAGGAGAACGAAGATTCGCAGTCCAAGGACCGCGGCTATGGAACGCTCTACCAACCAACATCCGCATGGAAGAAAGCCATCAGGTCATCAGGAAAAAGCTTAAGACTCATCTCTTCTGAAGGACCTTGGACAAGTTGGATCCTTGAGGCGATTCAGTTTGCATTTGTTAGCGCTATATACGTTACTCACTCACTCACATCACTTTGTTTTAGCCTGCCTTGTAGCAACATATTTTCAACCACACCATGTTGCAGTACCCCACCCTCACCACCGGGAGCAGATGGAATTTCAGCCCAAACATCAAGCTTTGCATTATCACATTTTTTATTTTAACACTGAACAGAGCACTGCAGAAAGCAAGTCCTTTTTAGCACAAACAGGGGATCTCCCATTTGGGGTCACTTCCACTCCTGTGTGCACAGTCACATAGTCAGAGGAGGGGGCAGTTTGGGACTTTAGATTAAGCATTGAGAGGAACCGGATGTAGAAACGATCATTTATTGATCAACCATACACATGACATCATACAGCCAAAGTGGATATTCCATGTTGAGTTTTTTAAGTGAGTAGAAAGTATCAACATTTTCCACCCATGCCCCCTTTCCCCCATATCTCCTTTTGCTATTGGGGTTAATATATGTTCAATGTTCTATACTCTTTTTACAGAAATGCGTATGGACGCATCAGCTCCTGACGAGGTGGTATTATCCATCGAAACGCGTAGCGCTTACAAAAGATGCATACCCAATGACGCCATCTGTGAGGACATTCATTCCTTTTAAATAAAAGTTTTTTATGAATTTGTTCATGGAGCAATAACGGGAATGTTGTTATTATATATTTTTTATGGCTTATGTTTAATTTCTATTGTATCTGAGTCTGTGTAAATATAACTTTACCTGGAATATCCACTTTGGCTGTATGATGTCATGTGTATGGTTGATCAATAAATGATCGTTTCTACATACGGTTCCTCTCTGTGCCTCATCTAAAGTCCCAAACTGCCCCTCCTCTGTATTGAAATTAGGGATGGAGGCACCTCTTGTCCCGAGGTGCTTCATTTAAAGTCCCAACCTGCTTGTTTTTTTCACAGTCACATAGTCAGTCTTTCTCACCCAATCTGCAGACTTGAAATTACAGCTGTTACTGCAGGCAACCGCTCTCCTCTTGAAATTCAGGTCAGCTTGTTGCTCTCTCCTGCTGTATATCCCCATGCAGTCAAAGGGTGAAATGAAAGACTCTCTGGCCTCCCAGCCCTCTTTGTGGGAATAGTGAGCCACCTCTTCATAGCAACCCCACCATCCAGGTGACACTTCACTGGTTGCTATGGTAGACTACACTCTCCCTGCAGAACTTCTCCAGCCCTCTCCAACTGGCTGTAACGGTTCCTCTCGAGCCCACCAGCCAGGACTCTCCTCAGGATCATTCCACTATCCACCATAGGTCTCACGATTGACCTTGGTCTTGTTGCTATGGGCAACAACATGCATTTTTGTCTCCTTAAGGCTGAGACAGCACACATCACTTTGCTTTACACAGCAACAGCAATACATACAGTCTCTTGACACTCAAGGTTTCTGGTATGCAAGGATCTGGACCAACGCCATCCATGCCCGCATTCTCCACCAATTGTAAAGATCTTGGGTGATTATGCTCAAATGAGTGCAATTTTTTTTTTCATTTTTTATGTTGTAATCAATTAGTTTTTTCTTATCTAATTGTTTGGTCCATAATTTTTTGTTGTAGCAGGACTGCTGTATAAATCAGAAAATTCTTTGCATTATGTATTGTGTATCAAGATGTGAGGGATGGCTGCGTGATGAGTAGGATATCTTTTGTAGCTTTTTACTATATGGATTAGCCAAAGTAGTGTTTTTTATATTTTCTGTGCTTTTTAACAGTAGAATAAATGACTGTCCCCATATATTCGGAAGGTTTTTATTCTGGGTGACACTAATGAGCAGTTTCGGCCACAGTCAAGTTCCAGCAATCATTAGCACGGCTGGTTGCTTAGTTACAGGCTGCTGTGGATATTTAAGCAGTGGGTACGTGGTGTGGCTCCTCCCCACTGATAAAGTCCACACCCACAATGCAACACGTATGGAGATAGGAGCCTGACATCTGATGTCATCACATGACCATTCAGAGCTTCACGGCGGTAAGCTGTTGTATATGCTCTGAGCGGATACGACCTGGCACGGCTTTGAGTGCCTTTTATGAGAGTGTAACATAATACATTTTAGAACCAATAAATTGCTTTTAGACAGAGAGAACTAGATTCTGTATCTTCTGTTGCATATTACCGATATCCTATGAATACATCAATGAAGGGGCTGCTAGGCCAGTGAGCACGGGTGGAGGAGTGCACGGGTACTTTTATGTACAGATTTATTATCATATTGCGATAATACACAGAGGTGGAAGATGATTATTTACAGGAAGCACTAGATCCTACACGCTCTGACGGCAGGGATACAAGCCTGCTGCTCGTTTTTGTTTGGAACTGCCCGTGCATTGCAAATGTTTTTTATGCTTTTTTATGTTTTTTATGCTTTTATACATAAAATTTTTCCATGCGGAACTGTACTATGTGTCTCCTTCTCCTTCCTTCCATCCATACGCTCTGAGCAATTCATGTGCTAGTGCCCGGCGGACCTAAAGGTGGAAGCAATAGGAGAAGGAAATCCAGAAATCTAGGATTACAGACAGGACCTTGCGAACTCGCTGTTCGTTGGAGATAGGCCCACTGTCCACGGCCTCCATGTGAGTGCATGTGCATGTGATCCATCATTTCCCAGATTACTCCCACAGTATTATGCCATTTGCTTTTTTTCTTCATTTTTTACCATGTCCATTTGATGCGGAGCCCCCCTCCAGCTACAGACAAGCTTTGCTGGTATTTTGGGATACATCCAAGGTGTTTTAGGCTGTCCGTACTATAGCCTTGAGGTGAGCATTTCGAGCATTTCGAGCCACTAGAGGTGTCTGCACTGAAGTTTGTCCCTCCCCAACACTGGAGTTTGGCTTTCTACTCAATCACAGTTCACAAAGACTTTATTATTTATTTTGCATGTCATATCTTCATTTGGATTTTGACCCACTGGACTTGTATTATATATATGTTTTTTCTTGTTTAATATTTTTTTCACCTATTTATATTATCTTGTCATAAGTTTTCTGAGTTTTTGCTATCTTATCCACATCGTCACTTTTTTTGGGTACATTGTATACATTTATTTTTCTCACAGCGGCTATTCCCCTTAGTGGCCATCCCGCTCACCCGGGGGGCCTTCTTTTTCACCCCTTAGTTATACAGCGCAGTCACTTTACATCTAATAGGCCCCTGATGTCTCTATAAGGAGGACTTGCTTGTTAGCCCCCTTGTGATAGCAATAACGTTAAATAAAAGAAAACATATTTTAAAACGTTTTAAAACATTTTTTTTTTTTAAATGAAAGCACCACGGTCAACACACTCATATGTGAACATAAATTACAATGCACTTGGGAGATATCAATGTGAAAATCAGAGGAATAATAATAATAAAAACAATAATACTAGGACCATAATTTACAGTTAACTTTAAACTGATAACCTGGAAACACTTTTGTGTTGCCTATGGAGAATTTTGGTTACCATAGGTTTTTGCAATCTCATGGATGCAAGTAATTTTAATTTTAATTTTAATGCTTGACATGTTTGTTATCGATTTACTGGACACAACCCCATCATTTTTATGTTATGAAAATTGGTATATTATTGTGTTTGTCTGCACTAAAATTATTTTTAGTGCATTTTTCCTGAAAATACACGTTTTTAATAAATAGCTGCAGATATATTGTGCAACATAAAAAATCACAACTACTTCTAGTTTATTCTCCAAATTCTGCTTTCAGAAAATATATAATTGTTTGGGGGTTAAAGTAATTTCTAGCAAAAAAAGACAGATTTTAATATGTGTATGAAAAATGTAAACAAAAAACCCTGTAGACAGGTGGCTAAACTGGAAAGCAAGGGTTAAAAGATAAACAAGCGGCATAGTCAGTAAGTGATTAAACCTGCTGCTTTATTTGCTTAAAAACCAGAGGGTTTAATATTACTTTAAATTTGTAATTTTACATCACTCTCTGTCATAGGTGTGCGCAGCCCACTGCATTAGGGTGTGCACCCCAAAGTTCAAACACATATGCGTGTGTGTGTATATATGGGTAGTAAGGCGATGGATGGTGTAAGTAGGGCAGTGGATGATGTCAGTAGGGCAGTGGACTATGTCAGTAGGGCAGAGATTGGTGTCAGTAATTTTTTTTGTTATAACTTTGTCCCACTTTTGAGACAGGGAAAGGGACTGAGGACAGAGATTCCCCTGCCTCTTTCTCTTCATCCAAGCAGCAGGGGAAATCTGTACATTACAACATGATTAAGGTGTGCCCAGGCACACCTGACAAACCCTGTGCGCACGCTTATGCTCTCTGTCCAGGTGACAAATGTCTGGGCTATACTGTACATATACTTTAATCTGGTATCTATATGCACATCTCCTAAAAGCCCCAACACTTTGCAGAATAATTTAAGGCTAAATAGAAAAGGTACGTTCTGTACAGAAGGACATTGTGCTGTGATTAATACTTGATTGTCCTACTGGAGTATTAGAATGAATAGGGATCACTACATTCATTCTTAGAAGGCCCAAACCTAGCAAAGAAATTGTTAAAGAAGAGGCAGTGTGGTGATGCAAATACATATCACATTTCAATGGAGCAGGTGTTTCATCAGATTTGGCGACCCATCAGAATGTTTAATGGAAGCAACGTTTGGTCGCCGCCATCTTGCTACACTCTGCACGCCATAGTAAGAATACACCGAGAAGGGGGAAAACTGCCATATTGTTACACCCACCGGAGTTTTGCACTTTACACCTATTTTGAACAGTAAAGTGAGTTTATATAGTGAAATGCAATACTTAGAACTCCATCTGACTGGTAAGATGTTGATTTTTAAAAGCAGCAAACTTCTGTCTGATTATCAAACCTGTGAGATGAGCAGGCTTGCCACTGCTTTTAAAATTTAACATCTAACTAGTTAGATGTAGTTCTAAGTACTGTATTTCACTATATAACCTCAGTTTACTGTTAAAAATAAGTGTGAAATGCAAAACTCTGGTGGGTGTAACAAGATGTCCGCTTTCCCCTTCTCAGTGTATTCTTACTATGGAGGAGTGTGGGGTGTAGCAAGATGGCGGTGACAAAATGTCACTTCCGTTACACATTCTGTAGGGTCGTCTAATCTGAAGAAAAACAGGGATGGGTGAGTATATGGCTCTAAAGAGCTATAGCGGAATGGGGGCGGGGGCAGACTTTACAGCCCAATAAGAATAGGTATATGCAGTAAAAGTGCAATTAATCTGAGAGTGGAGATAAACTTTCTCAATTAACATTAACTCATTTTAATCCTTATGTTGCCAGCACTGGTAAATGGATAGGAAGGTCTATTATAGTGACTTGTTTTATGCTTTTAATTTTTTACATTTTTTCAGTTGCTTCCTGGTTTCTGGCCTAGGCCAAAATTATATCATACATCCCAGGTGGATTCATGCTTCATGGGCATGTTTTCTCTTTCATCTGGAAGAGGTTGCAAGGGGCTTTCTCAGCATGCATGCTTGCGATATGGGCAGATTCCAGGAAGTAAATGCTACACGAATCATCTGCCCTTACTCAAAATGAGCGTGGCTAGAAATGGTAGGGGGGTGTTTTTCAAAATACAAAATAAAGCAGAAATCAAAGGCATAATTAGAACCTTCAGGGCCCTGTTGCAACAAACCATGAAGGGACCCCTAGCTGGTGCCCTTTCCACTGACCCTGGAGACCTTTACCGCTGTGGGACCCTTTATTACAGTCCCTCAGCGGGGCCCCTTTACATGTTCTGCAGTGGGTTTCCTTCCTGCCATCTTGGGCCCATCCTCATGGTGGTGGAATGCCAGTGCCTGGGCGCAAGTGCAACATTTGCGACCCTAGTAGTTTTGTCACTGGTTTCAGTAGTTTTCTATTTTTATTATTTTTTTATTATTATTCATTACAATTTGTTTTGGAGCCCCGTTAGGGGACTTTGGTGAGATATGTCTGAACAGACCTCTGATGTTCGAGGACACAGACCTTAATCTCCATCTCTGCAGCCTCAGCTGCACAGAATGAATGGACAGAAATAGCTCTGTACAAAGCTTCCCATTTATTCACAAACTGAAGCATATTAAACACAGTTTACTATGCCTCATTTATGAGTGGGCAGAGTTAGTCATTGATACTAATCACTGACTATTTACCGGTCCCATTCCCCACTCTCCATAATGACACTTCCGCAGCAGTGGCCAGTGAGAGAGGGGAGAGGGGACCCCAGCAGCACTGTGTGTGTGGGGGAGGGAGGGCAAGGGGGGCTATAAGAGCCCACAAGGGCCCAAGATCAGCAGGACCTGTATAGGAGGGGAGGCATATAGAAGAACCAATCCCCTCCATTTCTTCCTGCAGCTGCTAAATGCCTACGGGAGAGAGGTGGAGAAGCAGGCTTTTAGCAGCTGTAGGAAAAAAATGGAGGCTGCCGCACCCGCTGCTCCTCTCAGGTGTACAGAGGAGCTGCACAGGCCTCCTAGAACGTGGGATGGGGTCGCAATTGTTACCCCTGTAGGTAAACCCCTGTCATGAAGACATGGATGGATGGGTGAGTTTGCTTTGACTATAACAATGAATTAATAGTGTTTTAGGTTTCTGGTGCTCAGATACAGTTTTAACCATTTCCGATATACTTAATTCCCTCAACACTAAACCTGTTGCAGCCAAGTTATTAACTCAGGAGTGTGAATACCTATGCCTAGTACACACGATAGGATTTATCCGCGGATACGGTCCTCCGGACCGTTTCCGCGGATAAATCCTCTGAGGATTTTGATCCGATGGAGTGTACACACCATCGGATCGAAATCCGCGCCGAATTCCCATCGCGATGACGTGTGCGCGACGCTGTCATATAAGGAATTCCACGCATGCGTCGAATCATTACGACGCATGCGAGGGATGGGTTCGGACGGATCGATCCGGTGAGTCTGTACAGACCACCGGATCGATCCGCTGGAGCCGATTCCAGCGGATAGATTTCTTAGCATGCTAAGAAATTTTTATCCGCTGGAAATCGGTCGGCCCGAAATATATCCGCGGATAAATATCTGCTGGATCGTACACACCAGCGGATCTATCCGCTGAAACCGATCCGCGGATCAATTTCAGCGGATCGATCCTCTCGTGTGTACGGGGCCCTACAGTATGCAGCCAGCAACTGTTTGCTTTTGTGCTTAATTAACTTTTAAATAACAACAACAAAAAAATTGGCATCATGAAAATTTTAATTATGCTATTTTGATTAAATGGTGAAAAGCTCAGATAAATTTGTAATAATTTCTGGTTGTAAGATTACAAAATTTATGCAAAGGAATTGCCTTTAAAACTAGGTGTGTAATTACTTTAGAATGAAGATTTTTTTTTTTTTTAATGTTCCTTTTGCTATGTTCTAAACATCAAGATGTACTTGTCAAACAGAGTGCACTTAGTATGAAATGTTACAGTGCCAGGTACTGACAGGCTGAATCAAAGAGAACCAGCGGTAAAATTATGGTAACATGAAAATACTGCTATATTTGCAAGTCTGAACGCTCCCTGCTTTCAAAAAGTTGTGTGCGCCTTGACTTGTCTGTGGCTAAGTTGCTCAGTGTTCCACCCACTCTCTCAATTCTCACAGTAAGTAGTAATGACTGCATGACACAATTCCAGTTCATTCTCCTCCAGTAAAGACCTACAGGTGGGAATAGCTTTTCAGAAAAATACATTTCTTAATTTCTCAAGAAGAACAAATCTAGGCTGCTAAAAATATCAAAATAGCTATTAAATAGGCCTTTTCTCTACAGATACACAGGGTGCTGAAATGTCAGCTGAAGGTCAATTGGGTTTTTATTCGATGAAAAGCTTTATGAACATGTTTTTCTGTTACTAAAATTGAAAATGTAGACCGATCATAACCGATTAATACAGTGCCTTGAAAATGTATTCATACCCCTTCCACATTTTGTCATGTTATAGCCAAAAACGTAAATGTATTTTATTGGGATTTTATGTGATAGACCAGGGGTGTCCAAACTTTTTATATAGAGGGCCAGATTTGATGAATTGAAAATGCGTGAGGGCCCACCATTTTGCCTGACATTCTTTGAACGATTAAAATTTGGTCTTCGTGTGTTCGTCTGAGCACTAATACACTGCCCAACAAGAATTCTCTTGCCTTTGTGGCTGAGTGTAGTGAAGAGATGAGCTCTGTTATTCGGATATATATATCTTTTGTGGCCCCCAACGAATACCTGAGTGCCACTCGGGACTAAGGATGAGCTTGGGCAGGTTATTTGGATATACAGTATTTATCAGCGTATAACACGCACCTTCACTTTAAGAGGTGTAGCACTACCCCCAAAGGAGCTGCTGGTTTGATTTGGGTGGCATGTTACCTCTATATTCTCGCCGTCGAGGGTACTGGATGAGAGCTGTAATAAAGTCAATGTCCACATGACAGGTGTCTTTTCTGTGCTTTTATTACCCAGCCGGGTAAAAACAGCAAATAGTAGAAAGGTGAAGGATAGAAGAATTTGAAAATGGCAGATTCAGGGTTAAATGGCGTGGAAACAGTCCTGCTTCCAATGCAAAATCTCTTCGCCACTCTAGCCAGAGTGGGTACAGTGCATCTGGATAGGCCTCTCTCACCAGCCTAGCAGCCCGAGTGTCACTCGGAACTTTAGGTTAAAGTCTCTGCCACAGACCCTCCTAAAGGTGGAGATAACTTTGGTTCAAAATCCCTCTCAACTGGATTCAGCACCCGGATCTCCTTCAAATAGCTTCAATTGCAGCAATAACTGACAGGCAACCATCGTCCAGCCTCTCAGGTACAAAGTGTCCTTCGATGAGCGGATAGGCCTCTCCTGCGACACCAGCCTCGTGCTCGGTATCCCTCAGACAGGTTCCTCATCGACTGGCTTCCTCCACTTTGGACGGACAGCACTGAACCTACTAGGTAGATCAATGCTCCGGACCAACGTGGTCCCGGAGCCAGGAACACAGCAACACACACACCCCGACCAGGAGGGCCTCACACGGGGGTGGTGGGACGACTGCCCAGGTAGAACGCGTAGGGTGACGACGACCCGCACCAATGGCGTCTGCCCCTTAAATACCCCTTCCCAGAATGCACAGTAAGGCGATCAACCCTCCTGATTGGCTGCCAAGGAGAAGTATTCACACGACCCTGAATTTACTGCTGCCCCCTACCGTCCAGGGGTGACTAAAGTCCCCAGACAGGAGGATAGGCACACAGCACAGCCAGGGCTGAAACAGAGGCCTTAAACTTAGCCAAATTAGCATGGTCTAAGTTAATTAACTCACTGACCCCCTTTCTAAATTTATAATAGCACCTGCTATAAAAGTAGCCAGGCGCTACACACTCCCCCCACTGAACTAGACACTGTCCTCAGTGTCAAACTGTTGGCATCTCAGTCCCGAGTGCCGACCTGAATCCGTCCTAATCAGTAAAGTAAGAATGAAAGAGAAAAAAAAAATTAAAATAAAACATAACAATGTTTATCCTTACTGTACATATTAGTACAATTTACACCAATATCCCTAACTATCTAGCCTGCCCCATTCTCCGACAGTCTTGATAGAAGATCAACAGGACCTGAAAAATAAAAAATAAAACAACACACCTGCAATATCAACACATTCCATAGGGGTGAATGAAGCTGCACCTTCCTATGGCAAAGGCGAAACCTCCTTCCTCCCCCTAGGAGCATTCAAAGAAATAAGTGCTAAGTTACTGTGGAAGTCCTAGAGCCAAAAAAAAACACAGTCTCTTTTAGTAAGGAGAAAGTTGCAGAACACTGCCGCCTAGTTGCGATGTCCCTGATCAAAAGGAGAAAAATATATAAGTATAGAACAGTTTTGCAGAGGAAAAGCACTCCCCTCTTCTTGTGCTTGAGCCGTGAAGTCCTCAGGAACCCTAGTCTAGCTAACTAAACATTTGAATTCCCCCAAAGTCAAACACATCACCGCAAATGTGGGCAGGGATGAGAAAAAAAACAGTTCCCGCTGAAAACTTCTTTTAAGCAGCAAACACACTGTGAGTGAGTCCTTACGTCCTGGACTCACAGGTAAAATCTGAGATCAGGCAAAGTGATGATATTCCCAGATTCATCTAGTGTGGTGACCAAATAAACCCGACCAACCTTTCCGGGGGTTTTGATGACCACCAAACAACCTTCAAATCGATGGTAGACATGAATAAAGGAGTAGTCAGTATTGCGGGCGGGCTTCGACACATTTAAATAGTCCCAGATGGCATCTGCACCATTCCTCACGCATCTTTTCAATCTCTTGCATGAAATCGCTGGGTACATATGGGAAATCCCACCCATAGTCAATGGCTACCTCTTTCATGAGGATCTTTTGTAAGCGTGCAAGCTTTGGTAGCATGCGGGGGTGTCCCAGTCCCTGCATGACACAGGTATCGGGGCCCTTTTCAAAACAGGCAGGTCAACTTGGGGTACAGCAACTTCTTTAATGTCATTACCTTTCCCCACTGCGACCTCCCAACTTGTTTGCGGGATATCGGGGAGCATTCTTTGGAATTGCGGATGGTTGCAGCACGGGTCCCTTTGCTCCACTTCAACTCAGGCAGCTCCTGCCACCATTACCTCCTGCCAGCTCTTGCCACCATCACCACCTGCACCCACCACCTCCTGCCAGCTCTTGCCACCATCACCTCCTTCCCCCACCACCACCACCCCCACCTCCTGCCACAATTAGCTCCTGTCAGCTCTTGCCACCATCACCTCTTGCCCCTACCACCATCACCCCCTGCCAGCTCTTGCCACCATCACCTCCTGCCAGCTCCTGCCCCTACCATCACCCCCTGCCAGCTCTTGCCACCATCACCTCCTGCCCCCACCACCATCTGCACCCACCACCTTCTGCCATCACGTCCTGCCCCCACCACCACCTTCTGCCACCACCAGCTCCTGCCACCACCACCTCCTGCCATCTCTTGCCACCATCACCTCCTGCCCCCACCACCACCTGCACCCACCACCCCCACCTCCTGCCACCATCACCTCCTGCCAGCTCCTGCCCCTACCACCATCACCCCCTGCCCCACCACCTCCTGCCAGCAATACCTTCTGCCACCATCACCTCACCCACCTCCTGCCACGGTGCCACCATTACCTTCTTCCACCATCACCTCATGCCCCCACCACTTCCTGCCAGCATTACCTTCTGCCACCATCACCTCACCCACCTCCTGCCACGGTGCCAGTATAACCTTCTTCCACCATCACCTCATGCCCCCACCACCTCCTGCCACCATCACCTCCTGCCGCCACCAGCTTCTTTATTACCTTAAAGCAATGGCTGTGCTATGCTGGGCTGTGCTGTGCAGACACAGCTCCGTCCTCTGCCTATGGCGAGTGCACTGCACGAGCCAATGACTGCCATAGTGTCCCTCCTGAATCCTGACTCGATCGTCTATTCAAAAATGGTGCCGGGCGGCGTCATTACGTTACTGCGCATGCACCGCCCGGCCGAGCGGATACAAGCTTTCCCGAGCCTGGCCGGCTTCGGAACGGCGCATGCGCAGTTGCATGGTCGGCTCGCGGCCATCTTTTTTACAGGGCACCCGATGCCCATAATGGACTTTACGGACACCCCGAAAAGTTGGTTACATTTACGTGCTGTCCGTAAATTAACGGGCGGTTGGCAACACTGCCGTGGCCATTTTGATTAAAGGAAGATGTCTCCAGTGGCGTATCTAAGGTATGGCAGCCATGGCAAGTGCCATGGGAGCCATGGGGGGGCGGCAGAAAAGCCGCCCCGCATGAAAAAGAAAACCCACACGTCCTCCCGCAGGGGCTTCCCGGACTAATATAGCCCCCGGTGCCGTGGCTGGCATCAGTGTTCTGTCAGATAGCTGCTCGGCTTATGCCACGTTCGCACGATCGGAATTTCCGATGGCCTAAAATCCGATGGAAGTTTTTCGCCAGATCTCCGTTTAAGCTGTCTTGCACACAATGTCAGACCAAATTCCGACCGTCCACAACGCGGTGACCTAAAACACTATGACGAGCCGAGAAAAATTAAGTTCAATGCTTCCGAGCATGCTTCGACTTAATTCTGAGCATGCGTGGGTTTTTTCTGCGTTGCAATTGCACACAGACGATAGTAATTTCCTATTGTTTTTTTTCCATCAGAAAAAAATAAAACATGTTCTATTTCTAAACACCAACGAAAAAAAGTCAGATGGGGCCCACACAAGATCAGAATTTCGATAGTGTGTACGTGGCATAAGGCTGAAGGAGGCTCTGTCAGCAGGGATGGGCGAGGCCAGGAGCTCCACTGACACTCTGAACTTGCCCCGCTCCATGTAGTCTACATGCTCGGAGCAGAGTGTGAGCACTGAGATCGCCTCTCCTGGAGAAAATCCCCGCCCCCTACTGCCGAAAGCCCCACCCTCTACCGCCGAAAGCTCTGCCCCCGTCCTCTGAGAGCAGGAGGTGAGCCTGGCTGGCCAGGTAGGTCTTTCTGCAAACATACACTGCCTGTAGACTTACTGGGCCAGATTCAGATAGGTTAGCGGATCTTTAGATCCACGTAACCTATCTGATTTACGATCCGCCGCCGCACGTTTTTGAGGCTAGTGCTGTATTCAGAAAGCACTTACCTCAAAACTTGCGGCGGCGTATCGTAAATTCCCCGGCGGAATTCAAATTCCGCGGCTAGGGGAAGTGTACTATTTAAATCAGGCGCGTCCCCGCGCCGATTGAACTGCGCCTGCGCCGCCGGCTAAATTTCCCAGCATGCATTGGTCCAAATGACGTCGCTAGGACGTCATTGGTTTCGGTGTGAGCGTAACTTGCGTCCAGCTCTTTTCTGAATCGACTTACGCAAACAACGTAAAAATTCAAAACTCGGCGCGGGAACGACGGCCATACTTAACATTGGCTGCGCCTCATAGACCCAGGGGTAACTATACGCCGGAAAAAGCCGAACGCATACGACGTAAAGAAAAAGCGCCGGGCGGTCGTTCGTTTCTGAATCGGCGTAACTCCTCATTTGCATATTTGTTGCGTAAAAAAACGAAACGCCACCTGGCGGCCGGCCTGGAATTGCAGCCTAAGATCCGACGGTGTAACACAGTTACACCTGTCGGATCTTAGGAATATCTATGCGTAACTGATTCTCTGAATCAGAACTCAGAGATACACCGTCGTATCTCTTTGTGAATCCGGCCCACTGTTGCTAAACCCTTCCTGACAGTGTTGTTTACCCCCTCTGCTGAAAGTTAGAATTTTAATAATGGCTAATTGATCATCTCATGTAGTCGCAGTCTCTAGTCAGGGCCGGATTAACAATGGGGCTGATGGAGCTGCAGCTCCAGGCCCCTTTCTCAAGATAGGCCCATTTGCCCAAAAAAAAAAAAAAACTTTATTTTTTTTTTTTTTTTTTAAGAATTTTTTTTTTTCAAGATCGAATTTGGGGGGTTGTAGCTCGATGACCAGAGGTCACAGAAACCCCACATTTGGGGGTAGGCATGGGAAGACCTACCCCACAACTGGTTAAAATATGGGACGGCTATCATTTATGGTTCCGGAGATACAGGCCTGCTTGCACAGCCTGTCAGAAGCTACATTCAGAGCAGCCAATATAAATACAAGCTGACACACTACAGCAGACTGATAGGATCACAGTGCTTATAATAATTATTTGTATATTACTCATGGTAATTAACCCCTTGTCACCCAGGCCAATTCTGACACTTCTCTACTACATGTAAAAATCATCATTTGTTTTTTGCTAGAAAATGACTCTATGGTGGTCTTTGCACTTTTTATGTTGCACGGTATAGAGCTGCATGATTCTGGCAAAAATGAGAATTGCAATTTTTTTGCTTAGAAGATAGATCACGATTCTCTCACGATTGTTGCGGCGTAACATCATCTTTCACATTAAAACAAAACAAAACAAAAAATGGGCTAACTTCACTTTTTTGTTTTTATGGTTTTTATTATTCATTGAAGTGGGAAAATGCAGTGTGACATAAAATAATGCAGCAATAGCCATTGTATTCCCTAGAGTCTCTGCTAAAATATATATAATGTTTGGCAGTTCCAAGTAATTTTCTAGCAAATAATATTGCTTTTTAACTTAAGAAACAAGTGTTGGACTTTAAGTGGTTAAATTTAGTTACAATGTTAGTTAGTTACAATGTTTCATGTTGTTTACAAACTTCGCAGACTGCCCAGATTTGTTCTTTACACACAGAAGTGTATCCCTTTGATCTAAGAAGGAAGTGTCAGTTACAATGTTTCCTGTTAAAAACTTGGCAGACTGCCCAGATATTTTCTTTTGACAGCTGAAAGTCTCTCCACTTGTTACATGAAAGAATCAGCAAACTCTGCATTGAAGATCGTCAGGGGGGTTGAATCGAGATCACGATTTTTTTAACGATTAAATGTGCAGCTCTAGCACGGTATTTGCGCAGCAATTTTTCAAACATGTTTTTTTGGAAAAAAATGTTTCATTCATTAAAAAAACAGTTAGTTAGTTAAGTTAGCACAATTTTTTTTGGTATCCTAAGCGATGCTTTACATTTTTTTAGGTTACATGTTTAGAGTTACAGAGGAGGTCTAGTACTAGAATTATTGTTCTCGCTCTAACGATCGT
Source organism: Rana temporaria (assembly GCF_905171775.1). Lineage (NCBI taxonomy): Eukaryota > Metazoa > Chordata > Amphibia > Anura > Ranidae > Rana > Rana temporaria. The sequence continues at coordinate 132,272,071 of NC_053490.1, read as the reverse complement.
GGCGTATGTAACCTGTGTGTATCTGGCTCTGATACTACCAGTGCCTACCCAGCCACTGACTAGTATCTCTCCCCAGCCTGTCCCCACACACCCTTTCACCTGCTGACCTGTGGATGGGGGAATCACTCCTGCAGTGTTATTGTGTTCTGCCAGTGCGTACAATGATCAGTGTTGCTAACTTTAGCTGGCAGCACTGATTGTTTTAAGAAAAAAAAAAACAGGCTGGTTGTACTCAAGTTGATTAATAGATTGACTTGTGTAAAACCAGCTAGCCCATACATAGATTGACTATGGCTGGTCTCTGCATAATTGGCGTAATTTCAATCCATGTATGACCCGCTTAACCACTACTCAGTCCCTAAATATCCTTCCACTCCTGTAAATAGTGCTCACTGTCATACTCTCCATACTCCTCTCCTGTACATAGTGCCCACTGTCATACTCTCCACACTTCTCTCCTATACATAGCGCCCACTGTCATACCCTTCACACTCCTCTCCTGTACATAGTGCCTGCTGTCATACACTTCTCTCCTGTACTTAGTGCCCACTGTCGCACCCTCCACACTCCTCTCCTGTACATACTGCTCACTGTCATACCCTCCACACTCCTCTCCTATACATAGTGCCCACTGTCATACCCTCCACACTCCTCTCCTATACATAGTGTTCACTGTCATACCCTCCACACTCCTCTCCTATACATAGTGAATGAATGAATGAATGACTTGTATAGCGCAACGCATGCGAACTGAATCGCCTCTGGGCGCTTTTTCCAGCCAGTATCTGCTTGGCTGGTGCGGTCATTTTTACCCCGTAGGATCATGACACACTAAGGACACACAGTCATACACACATATATACATATATACTGGGCCAATTTGGACGAGATCCAATTTACCTACCAGCATGTCTTTGGAGTGTGGGAGAAAACCGGAGTACACGGAGGAAACCCACGCAGACACAGGGAGAACATGCAAACTCCAGGCAGATGGTGTCGTGGTTGGGATTCGAACCAGCGAACCTTTTGCTGCTAGGCGAAAGTGCTACTCACTGCACCACTGTGCTGCCCACTATCATACCGTCTACATTCCTCTCCTGTACATACTGCCCACTGTCATACCCTCCACACTCCTCTCCTGTACATACTGCCCCATCATACCCTCCACACTTCTCTCTGGTACGTACTACCCTCTGTCATACCCCCTCACTCTTCCTGTACATACTGCCCATTGTCATACCCTTCACACTCCTCTCCTGTACATAGTGCTTTTTTCCGTACCCTTTGTACTCCTCTCCTGTACATAGTGCCCACTGTTAGACCCTCCACATTCCTCTCCCTCACCTGCACGTACTTCCCACTTATATACCGTCCATACTCCTCCCCTATGTCGCTTACCCACAAAAACAGTTCTTTAAAATTATACTGAATATCCTCAATGTTACCAGCTCTAGAATGGACACACTTTTGTTAGTTCAACTAAAGGAAATATCAGTTCTCATATTTGTTCTGCCCCATTATTAGTACTCATTTCATTTTGTGATTACTACTATGATGTATAGAGGAACATCGGGGATCTCAGTTACTCTAAATATAGCACTTATATAAAAAAGTGGCCCTGAAAATATTTTTTAAATGTTGGCAACTGTGCACTTAGGCACTGCCCAAGGGCCACCGTCCACCGGGTCAGTAGGGGGCCCCATGAGAGGCTCCTGGGATCCTGTGATAATAAAGCGGTAGTAAACTTTCCTGACATTACTACTTTTTAGAGGCCCTGGGGTAGGTTATGCCACAACGTACAAGTATGCACAGCATATTAGCACATTAGTGTACACTTACATTTTCAGACTGAGCCCTCCAGTGCTGTGATGAATCAGGCAGGGCCTGGACACTTCCATCTTCACCCGGTCTTCCTTCTGGGTTCTGTGCCTTTGGTCACTTGCCTTGGCTGGGCTGCGTTCATGTCATTCCCACGCATTTATTTATTATTTATTACACCCCATTCACACCTCCGCGACAAAACGCCCGACGCCGGCCGCTCGTGCCGCTGGAGGGGAGAATTCCCATTGCTGTCTATGAGATGGTTCACATCTCATAGACGCCGTACACCTGCGGCATGAAAAAAAGTCCCGGACCCTTTTTTTCAGGCGGCATTGGCGTTCGGCCATACAAAGCAATAGGAAGGATTTGTAAAAAAAAAAGTTACACTATTCGCGGCAAAATACGCCGCGTACGCGGCGTTACTTGTCGCGGAGGTGTGAATGCAGCCTAAAAGGCCCCACCAAAATCCTCAGCACCAGGCCCATGATGTTCTTAATCTGGCCCTGTCTCTAGTCATTCCCTGTAGTCGCTGTCTCTGATCATCTCATGTAGTCAAAGTCTCTGATCATCCCATGTAGTCGCAGTCTCTGGTCATCAAATGAAGTCGCAGTCTCTGATCATCTCCTGTAGTCGCAGTCTCTGGTCATCTCATGTAGTCCCAGTCTCTGGTCATCTCATGTAGTCGCAGTCTCTGGTCATCTCATGTAGTCGCAGTCACTGATCATCTCATGTAGTCGCAGTCTCTGGTCATCTCATGTAGTTGCAGTCTCTGAACATCTCTTGTAGTCGCAGTCTCTGATCATCTCCTGTAGTCGCAGTCCCTACTTTGAACCCCATCCCGGCGGTGCTCTCCTCTCCAGACTCCCCCTCCGAGGCAACAGACATGATAAAAGACATGGTCAGAGGCTGCGGACATGATACAGGCGGTGAACAGAGGCTGTGGACATGATACAGGAGGTAAACAAAGGCTGCGGACATGATACAGGAGGTTAACAGAGCCTGCGGACATACTGCGGGAGGTGGACAGAGGCTGCGGACATGATACAGGAGGTGGACAGAGGCTGCGGACATGATACAGGAGGTGGACAGAGGCTGCGGACGTGATACAGGAGGTGGACAGAGGCTGCAGACATGATACAGAAGGTGGACAGAGGCTGCGGACATACTACAGGAGGTACTGTATACAGAGGCTGCAGACGTGGTAGTGTCCAGCTCACCCCCTCACAGTAGCTTTCTCCTCTGTCCACCTTTACCTCTCCACATCAGTGTCCTCCTCCTTCCCCTGCACGGCTTCACCCCCCCCCCCAGTAATATCATCCTCCTCTCCCCCCTTTTTGCTATCCCCCCACACACAGTCAGTGTCACTCTTCTGTCTCCTCACCCCTCCTCGGCTCCTCCTCTGCTGTCTGCTGTGGTAAAAGCACTGCCAAGAGGACTGGCTTCTATTCAAAAATGGCACCAGGCAGCACCATTATGTTACTGTGCATGCGCTCCCAGCCAGAGCGGAGTTGCATGGGCCATCTTTTTTACGGGCATCGGTGCCTGTAATGGACATTTACAGCAGCCCCAAAATGAGCTTAAAGGAGTTGTAAAAGAAAACATTTTTTTGCCTAAAATTAATGTCTGCAAGGTAGACAAACAGAATAGTGTAATGATTCTGTTAAAAAAACGAGTAAATACCTATTAAATTCCTTCATCTATATCACCTCCTTGTTTCTGTTCTCTCATTCACTTCCTGGTTTGCATCGCTCGTTCATGTAAGAACTACATTTCCCAGTATGAATTGCAGCACGCCCAGTAATTCACACCTCCTTGAAGTCTAACACTAAGGCCCCATACACACCATAGAATCTATCCGCAGATAAATCCCATCAAATGGGTTTCTGCGGATAGATCCTATGGTGTGTACACTCCGTCGGATATTTATCCGCGGATAAATCTCCCCTGGGATGGATTTCCAGCAGATGGATATTTGCTGACATGCTCAACAAATCCATCTGCTGGAATCCATTCCAACGGATGGATCCGCTCGTCTGTACAGACTTACCGGATCCATCCGTCCAAAGGGATTCCCCGCACGCGTCGTAATGATTTGACGCATGCGTGGAATTCCTTATATGACAGCGTCGCGCCCGTCGCCGCGTCATAATAGTGGCGACGGCGCGACACGTCATCGGCAGAGGATTTCAGCGCGGATTTCAATGCGATGGTGTGTACACGCCATCGCATTGAAATCTTCTGAAATCCTCGAGAGGATTTATCCGCGGATACGGTCCGCTGGACCGTATCTGCGGATAAATCCTCTCGTGTGTATGGGGCCATAGAGAGCGTCCTGCCACACAAATGTAGCCTCCCTTCACGGTGGTCAGTAAAATCAGACAAGCAGGAAGTGAACAGAACAGAGAAGAAATAGAGCAAAAACAAACAATGAGGAAGTGAAAAGAGGAATGTCTGCAGGTAAAGGATTATTATGAAAAATTTTTTTTCCCTTTACAACCCCTTTAAATGTACGGGCTGCCCATAAATTAACTGGAGGTTGGCAACACTGGTTACTGAATCACATACTGCAGATTTAAAGCTGGCCTTCAAGTGCATGTAGACACTAACAATAACCTTCTCTTATTTTCCCCCTACTGGTCTGTTAAAAATATAATTGAAATTGTTTTGTTATACAGTATATGTTAGATAAAACCCCAATTGGCCTTGTCAGAAATTCAGAGCTATCTTGGGCATACTTCCTATGTATCTCAAGGCATCTAGTTAGCCCTCCCAATTCTTATCCTGGACTACAGAATAATTAGTGTCCATGTTGTAGAGATAGGGGAGTCAGATGTTTTGATTAGTTTAGCAAAAGAAAACTGGGCAGGGGTGACACCACTCAGGCCATAAAAATGAAAAATAAAAAAATAATTTTAAATGCCCCCGTCCCTGCGTGCTCGCGCACAGAAGTGAACGCATGCGTAAGTCGTGCCCACATATGCAAACGGCATTCAAATCACACATGTGAGGTATCGCCACGTGTATTGGAGCAAAAGCAACAATTCTAGCCCAAGACCTCCTCCATAACTCTAAACATGTAACCTGTAAACATTTTTCCACAACTGCGCGCAAATTTAAAGCGTGACATGTTAAATATCTATTTACTCGGCGTAACATCATCTTTCACATTATACTTTACAAACAATTTGGGCTAACTTTACTGTTTTTTTTATTCATTAAACAGTTTTTTCCCCCCAAAAATGTGTTTGAAAAATCGCTGCACAAATATGGTGTGACATAAAAAGTTGCAACAACTGCCATTTTATTCCCTAGGGTCTCTGCTAAAAAAACATATAATGTTTGGGGGTTCTGAGTAATTTTCGAGAAAAAAAAATTATGATTTTTACATGTAGGAGCGAAGTGCTAGTGTCACGTACCTGGTTTCCAGAGTCTGATGCAGGGTAGCCTCTCTTACGACTCTGGTTCGCGAGCCACTGGATGTGAGACAGCGGACTCGGAACACAGAGGGGTAGGAGTGCCGGGTGGTGATGAGTAGATGCAGGAACGCTGGAGTAGAGGATGGGTCAGCGACCCGTACGAGGACTGCAACTACAGCGGCACAAGTAGTTCAGGTATACTGGAACAGCAGAGTCAGACAAGCCGGATCATAACAAGTAACATGCAGGTGAAGAGCTGAAGAATAGTCGGTTTAAACAGGCAGGAGGATCTGGCAACGGAGAGGTCAAGCAGGCGGATGGTCAAACAGAGCCGGGTCAGGGTAGGAGAGATGCAAGGAGTCAGACAAGCCGGGTTCAGCGTTCAATCAGGATTCAGGTAGAGTAGTCAGACAAGCCGGGTTCGGAGAACAATCAGGTTTCAGATAAGCAAACAACAGGTCTCAGATAGGATCCACGTCAGAACTGCAGATCAGGCAGCAATGTGCTTCAAACAGCAAAGGGTTTTTAAAGTGTCTTTTTGGCACCAGCGCTAATTAACGTGCACGAGCGCGGGACCCGGGATGGCGCGCCGACAGCCGGGGAGAAGCCTACATGGAGGAGGACTGCATGGAGGACGTCTGCTGAGATGAAGACAGCAAGTCGGTGAGTCCCTGACATTGCCCCCCCCCAAGGGGCAGCCTCCGGATGCCCAGTCGGGCTTCTTTGTCAGGATGAGAAAGAAAAAAGGCACGTAACAACTTCTTGGCATGTATATTACCTTCAGGCTCCCAAGAATTGTCTTCTGGACCGTACCCCTTCCATTTGACTAGGAATTGATTTTGACCTTGTCGCTTCCTACAGTCCAAAATAGCTTCCACCACGTATTCTTCCCAACCGTCAACCTGAATGGGTTCAGGAGGTCTGGACCCTCTGTTGGGAAAATGATCGGCAACTGCGGGCTTGAGTAAAGAAACGTGAAACACAGGATGTATTTTCAACGAATCAGGCAAAAACAGTTCATAAGAGGCTAAATTTATATTTTTCTTGACTGGAAATGGACCCAAAAACCTAGGTGCCAACTTTTTAGATGGGCAAGGTAATCTGAGATTACTTGTAGACAGCCATACCTGATCATCTGGTTTCAGATCCAAGTCACCTCTTCTTTTTCTGTCGAAAAATATTTTGTTGTCGGCTTGAGTCTTGGTTATTGCATCGTGCAGTAGCTGATTGTTGCATTTGAGAAAGTCCATAGTACTCTGCACAGCTGGAACTGATGAATCTGAAAAGAAATCTGGTAAGAATGTTAAATTAAAACCATAATTAGCGAAAAAAGGAGATTGTCCAGTAGCTGAGTGATTGGCATTGTTATATGCAAATTCTGCCAGGGGTAGCAGGGAGGCCCAGTCATCTTGAGAGAAGGTTGTGAAACATCTGATATATTGTTCTAACGTTTGATTCGTCCTTTCTGTTTGCCCATTAGACTGGGGATGGTAGGCTGAGGATAACGAAAGCTGGATTTGTAGTGTTTCACAGAGGGCTCTCCGGAATCGAGAAGTAAATTGTACCCCTCTGTCGGAGACAATGTTGGAAGGTACCCCATGTAATCTAATAATTTCTTTGATGAACACGCGGGCCGTTTCTGCAGCAGAAGGTGTGTTTTTCAAGGGCAGGAAGTGAGCCATTTTGGTGAAACGATCCACAACAACAAAAATTGCTGTATATCCTTCGGAGCGAGGAAGTTCTACGATAAAGTCCATCGCGATCATTTCCCATGGTCGGTTGGGTACTGGTAAAGGCTTTAATAAGCCCCAGACTTGATTTCGGGGTGTCTTATTTCGATTGCATATTGGACAAGGATTGATATACGACTTGCAAAAGTCCTCCAAATTGGGCCAGCAGAAAGTGCGTCGTACCAATTCAAGGGTTTTATTGACTCCAAAGTGACCTGCAAGTGGGTGGTCATGCAGAAGCTTCAAAACTTCTACTCTGATGTTTTCTGGTACAAAAACCTGACTTCCCCTCCAAAATAATCCGTCTCTGGAAGTTAGTGAAATGTTAGAGGGTTTGGAAGAATCGGAAGATGGTTCTCGGATCATGGAGAGTAGATCAGTATGTAAGAGCAGGAAGTTGCCATCCGGCAGGATGGTATCAGGAGTAGATGTATCCTTTGGATCGTCGTGCATTCGGGATAATGCGTCTGGCTTAATGTTTTTAGATCCTGGTCGGTAGGTAATGTGGAAACAAAAACGAGAAAAGAAAAGCCCAACGAAGAGCCCAACGAGCTTGTCGAGGTTTAAGGCGTCTGGCAGATTTTAAATACTCCAAATTTTTATGATCTGTGTAGATCAGTACAGGATGTGTGGCGCCTTCTAATAAATACCTCCATTCCTCTAGAGCGGTCTTAATGGCCAACAATTCCCGGTCCCTCACGTCGTAATTTCTTTCTGTAGGGGAAAGTTTTCGGGAGAAGAATCCCACTGGATGTATTAGATCCTTGTCCCCCAAACATTGAGAGAGAACGGCTCCTACGGCAACTTCGGAGGCATCCACCTCGAGCAGAAAAGGTAACGCTGGATTGGGGTGTCGAAGGATTGGAGCTGACTTAAAGAGTCTTTTTAGGGTGTCAAAGGCCTTCTGAGCTTCAGGGTTCCAATGAAAACGGAGGTTTTGTTTTGTGAGTTGTGTGATGGGGGCCACAATGGTAGAAAAACCTCTAATGAATTTTCTATAGAAGTTGGCAAACCCTATAAAACGTTAAACCCCCCTTCTTATCCAAGGGTGTGGGCCAGTCTAAGATTGCAGATACTTTATTTTGATCCATTTCAATCCCTGTTGGAGAAATTACTAAGCCTAGAAATTGGATAGTTTGCTGTTCAAACTTGCATTTTTCTGCTTTCGCATACAAACTGTGCTGGCGGAGACGATTCAGAACTTTACAGACATGTCCTCGATGCTCTTCTAATGAACGGGAGAAAATCAATATATCGTCCAAATAAACGATAACGAAAATGTCCAAAAAATCTCTGAATACGTCATTGATGAAATGTTGGAACGTGGCGGGCGCATTGCATAGCCCGAAGGGCATGACCAAGTATTCGTAGTGACCATAATGGGTACGAAATGCTGTTTTCCACTCATGTCCCTCTTTGATGCGTATCAAGTTGTACGCTCCCCTCAGGTCTAATTTAGTAAAAATTACAGCAAATCTTAATTTTTGGAAAAGTTCAGGTATTAAAGGTAGAGGATAACGATTTTTTACTGTGACGTTGTTGAGTTCCCTATAATCAATACAGGGACGGAGAGTTTGGTCCTTCTTTGAAACAAAAAATATTCCGGCACCTGCTGGTGACGTGGACGGGTGGATAAATCCTTTATCCAGGTTTTCATCTAGGTAAATTTTTAATGCATCTTGTTCTTTTTCAGAGAGTGGAAAAATTCGCCCGAATGGAATCTCAGCCCCTGGGAGAAGTTCGATCGGACAATCATATGGCCGATGAGGTGGAAGAGAATCAGCCCCTTTCTTACTGAAAACGTCCAGGAATCCATGGTGAGGTTTCGGAACGGATTGAAGCAGACTCGGATCAGTATTTAGACACAGCAGGGCAGATGATGGGTTAGGGTGTCTGGGTAAACAGTGTACTTGACAGTAGTGGGATGAAAACGAGATATTTTTGGATATCCAGTCGATCTGAGGATTATGTACTTGGAGCCAAGGTATACCCAGGATCACCGGGAACAAAGGAGACGAGATAACGTCCAAAATTAAAAGTTCTTATGATTGGAGGCAGTGATGGCAGGTAAAGGAAAGGTTTCCTGGGTGACTTGCCCGGATTTGATGTGTGAGCCATCAGCCAAAAAAACAGAAAGTGTAAAGTTCTTTGAGCGGACAGGAATGTTATGCATATCGGCAAATGAGGAATCAATGAAGCAACTGCACGCACCTGAATCAACGATAGCGTTGACCGACACCGTCTTTCCTGGAAGCTGTAACAAAAGGGAGATATCAAGAAGTTTGGTACAGTAGGTGCACGCGATATTGTGTCAATCTCGCTCCCTTTCTCGGCGAGATTGAGCACCTACAAGCCCCATCGCGGGAGCCAGCGCCGAGCGTGCTTTGGATACGGGTCTGGTATGGATTGTAGGGGGACCCCCTACGCCGTTTTTTCGGCGTAGGGGGGGCTCTCCTTACAACCCATAACAGACCTAAGGGCCCGGTATGCTCCTGAGGGGGGAACCCATGCCGGATTTTTATTTAAAATCCGGCGGGGACTTCCCCCTCAGGATTCATAACAAACGCCGCACACGTGTAGAATTGGCGGGAATCCAAGTCGGATCCCCCTTCGCTTCTATGACGCGCTTGCTGGAATGTGCTGTCACATTCAAGCGAGTGCGAGATGTCGGCACCCTGTCGCCGAGAATCAGCGCGATGCTGTCGTGCTAAAAACACATTCTCGGCGGCAGGTACTGTATTGGTAGAGATAGCAGAAATGTTACCAGGAACCGATGATCGGGACTTACGTAGTTTAACGGGACAATTGTGTACGTAGTGGCCGGCCTCACCGCAATAAAGACATAAGTTCAGCTGGCGGCGGCGAATGCGTTCTTCTGGCGGTAAGGTAGGTCGCATCACGCCTAACTGCATGGGTTCAGAAGTGTCCGTGGAAGAGCCAGTAGAGTTTGAAGAAACAGGTGGTTGATAACGAGAGGGAGGCAAAGGAGCCCGGGTAGTGACCCAGACTGGGCGACTTGGCTGAGAAGATCGTTCTGCTAGGCGCTCCCTTAATCGTCGGTCGATCTGTACAGCTTTATCGATCAGGTCGTCCAGGGTGTCAGGTACCCCAATGCGGGCCAATTCGTCTTTTAAAGCTTCTGACAGACCTAATCGAAATTGATGGCGCAAGGCTGCGCTATTCCACTGGGTGTCCGCACTCCAGCGGCGGAAATCAGTAACGTAGTCCTCCACTGCTCTTCGCCCCTGTTGGAGAGCGAGTAAAGCCGCTTCAGCTGTGGCAGTTCTCTGGGGGTCATCATAAAGTTGAGCCATGGCCTGGAAAAATAATGGCAAAGTCTCGGTCTGGACACTGTTCTCCTCCAGCAATCGATGTGCCCAATTTAAAGGTTCCCCTTGAAGCAGAGAAACAACAAATCCCACTTTGGTGGCTTCCAAAGAAAATGTTCGGGGTTGCAAAGCGAAATACAACTGACAGGCGTTGCGAAAGTCCCGGAACTTGGTTCGATCTCCAGAAAATCGTTCGGGCATGGGAACCCTGGGTTCGGGCGGCAACATCAGGGTTCTGATGGACCAGAAGAGGCTGAAGATGCAGATGGTCTAGCAGCAGATGCTGAAGTTGCGTCCCCAGATGCTGTTAAGTTCTGAACTTGTCCCTCCAACCTTAGATAGACATCTTGCAGATTCTTCACGGCTTGGGTAAGGGATGCTAGATGTTTACACACCTCTTCCATAGCCAGGACTACTCCTGCAGACTCTGTCATGGCTGCCTGATACTGTCACGTACCTGGTTTCCAGAGTCTGATGCAGGGTAGCCTCTCTTACGACTCTGGTTCGCGAGCCACTGGATGTGAGACAGCGGACTCGGAACACAGAGGGGTAGGAGTGCCGGGTGGTGATGAGTAGATGCAGGAACGCTGGAGTAGAGGATGGGTCAGCGACCCGTACGAGGACTGCAACTACAGCGGCACAAGTAGTTCAGGTATACTGGAACAGCAGAGTCAGACAAGCCGGATCATAACAGGTAACATACAGGTGAAGAGCTGAAGAATAGTCGGTTTAAACAGGCAGGAGGATCTGGCAACGGAGAGGTCAAGCAGGCGGATGGTCAAACAGAGCCGGGTCAGGGTAGGAGAGATGCGAGGAGTCAGACAAGCCGGGTTCAGCGTTCAATCAGGATTCAGGTAGAGTAGTCAGACAAGCCGGGTTCGGAGAACAATCAGGTTTCAGATCAGGCAGCAATGTGCTGCAAACAGCAAAGGGTTTTTAAAGTGTCTTTTTGGCGCCACCGCTAATTAACGTGCACGCACGCGCTCCCGTGCGCACCGTTGATGCGCGTGCACAAGCGCGGGACCCGCGATGGCGCGCCGACAGCCTGGGAGAAGCCTGCATGGAGGACGTCTGCGAAGATGAAGACGGCAAGTCGGTGAGTCCCTGACAGCTAGAATTGACCCGGATGGGAAGTGGTTAATGTCCCCTTAGCCAGCATCACATACTCTATTAAGGTGTCATTAATAAAGAAATTACGTACTTCTGAGTATGGAGAAACATATGACTCACTCTATGTGGTAGTGCTGGTGCCTTGTGAATGGTCCACTGCTTTCACATGGGATGGGTAAAGACCTTGGTCCTGTGTAAGCTCTAAATTCAATGGCTTATGCCGCGTACACACGGCCGTTTTTCATGACGAGAAAAATGCAATTTTTTTAATTGGTTGTGAAATGTGTATGCTCCAGAGCATTTTTCTAGACGAGAAAAATGGACGATTTATTTTTTTAGAACCTGCTCTGTTTTTTCTCGACTTTTTTCACGTCGTTCTTTTTCACGTTGTGAAAAACGGTTGTGTGTACGCTTTAAACGAGGGGGGGGGGGGAAACACGCATGCTCAGAAGCAAGTTATGAGACGGGGAAATTATCAAAAGCAGCCCAAAGGTTGGCGCCATTCGAATGGAACTTCCCCTTTATAGTGCCGTCGTATGTGCTGTTGTACATGTTGTACGTCACCGCGCTTTGCTAGGCAGGCTTGAGTGAAATCACGTCGAGAAAAATGTCGTTTTTTTGCATGACATGAAAAACGGTCGTGTGTACGCAGCATCAGAGCTTATAGATGACTTATTTTTCTGGCATCTTCATGGAGCAGAGGGGCTAGCAAAGAATAAGTAAGTATGTGTAGCTAGGTGATGGGAGCTACAGTATAAAAAGGGAACCTGTTATCTACAGTAGCCCTGCATAGGCAAGCACAGGTTCCCTTACAAGAACATTTTAAAAACTATCAGTAACCTTTGTTTTGTATTAATTTATTTTATTATCTTAAGACCAGCATGTATCCACCATCACACTTGTCATAATCCATTTTCTTGTGTCTGATAAAGAAGTTTTTCTGCAACTCATTGAATGTCAGAGTTTAAATTGTCTGTTTGTCTTCTACTTTGTTTTATGACAAAATTCCTCAGGGTATTTCAGACTAGAATTGACATTATATTTTCATAAGTAGATGTGCAGGGCTTGGGTTGCCAGAAGCTGCAGGTGAGTAACCAAGCAGATGAGCTGATGACTATCAGCTCACAGATCTCTGTGTGCACATTGAAGAGGCAGGAAGCAGGATGTGCACAACACATTCTTTGCTACAGTTTTGCACCTGTTACCTCAATAGTACTGCTCTGAGCAAATGGTAGATAATTGAGCTCATTAGGTATAGACAAAGAAAAAGAAAATATTGTGTGCATAATTTCTGCTACTTGATACTAGGCTGCTTGATCTGTAGGCGTATTACGTCTCCACAGTTATTCTTCAGATCATTAAACTGTGCCTAGTTAAATATATAGGAGCGAAGGGCTTTTTTAATTTCAACACCCATATTGGATATTTCCCTTCACTTCCTGTCCCATAGCAAAACAGGAAACAAAAATCGGGGAATTCCTTGTCTAGCCGCCCCCCCCCCCCCCCCCCCCCCCCGGTCACCAGAATTAGTGTCCCCATTGGAACATTTCCCCTCTGCTACTTTTCTGGGGAAAAACTAAATTTGGGATTTTCTTTTACTTTCATTTTCAATCATAATGGTAAACGGGACAAAGAGAGGGGCACAGACAACAATATAAATTGACCAGTGTTCTAATCCCTCTCCACTCTATTCAAAACTAAAGAAAAAGTTTTGCCTCCAGTTATACTTTCAATTAGATTAAAAACAACTTGGGAACAGTGGATCTCTTAGGCCTTGTACACACGGTCGGACCAAACCGATGTGACTGGTCCGTCGGACCGTTTTCATCGGTTCACCTCTGAAGTGGCCGTACGGCCTGATATGTGTACACACCATCAGTCCAAAATCCGATCGGGTCAGAACGCGGTGACGTCAAACACACGACGTGCTGAATAAAACGAAGTTCAATGCTTCCAAGCATGCGTCGACTTGATTCTGAGCATGCGCGGGTTTTGAACCGATGCTTTTCTGTACTAACCATCGGTTTGGTCCGATGGGGCAGCGGTCCATCGGTTCGGTTTTAAAGCATGTTTTAAAATTTTGGACCGAAGGAAAACAGACCGATGGCCTATACACACGGTCGGTTTGGTCAGATAAAACTGAACTTCGGTTCATTCTCATCGGTTCGGTCCGACCGTGTGTACGGGGCCTTATAAGTTTGCCTCGACCCAACCTGCCTGTTTAGGCCTTGATTGACCACTCCCATCAGGGCCTCCAAGTCCGAACCCCCCAACTCTTTCTCTCTTATCTGTGCTCTTCTTTTCTTTACCTTACTTATTCTTTCTAATTTTTCTTGGACTTGCTCATGCAGTCACCGCCCTGCGGGGTTGGTTGCAGGAAAAGAGCCTTTCCTCAGGTGCCTGCTAGTATAGCGTGACCAGACATCCCTGGTTTCCGAGGACAGTCCCCGGATTGAGGACACTGTCCCCAGACCAAGTCTGTCTCCAGGATTGGATTTGAACAGGGGCTGGGGCAATTTCAAAGGCAGTCAGTGCAGAATTAAAAAAAAAATATATGAATTACACACCCCTGCTCCGCCGATCCTACTAGCTTATGTGGGTGTATTTTTTCCATCATCTGTGCCCCTTTCTGATGATCATGTGCTGGTCGGAGCGGAGGGAATATTTATTCAGTTTCAGGTGCATGACCATTCAGCTCCGCTTGCATGTTCTTCTGTCTTGGCTCAAGTCCCGGCCAGCCGCCTGCCTGCTTATTTCCTTGCCTTCCCTGGCAGGGTGATTTTCCTCCGCTCCCCACCCAGTAGTAGCCGGGGCCCGGAGATTAAGACCCGACAGGCTGAGAGGTGGGCGGCGGCAGCGACGGGCAGAGAGTCGCCGATTGCCACCTTTACTAGTAAAAATAAATAAAAATATGTCCCCGGATTTGATTTTAAAAATCTGGTCACCTTATGCTAGTAGATTTTGAGGATATAGCATTTTTGGTGTTTTGACATCATCCCTATGTTCCAGAATACCTTTATCTTAATTGACATGACTATACTCTTTACTATTATTTGTAATTAACCAAGCTCTTGTGTGGGTGATTTCTATGTGTAGCAGGTACTTCTCCAGACTGATCTAATCTATGATGGGAGAGCTGTCTGCTTCAGCAACATGGGCTTTTTCACCCCCTTTTCTCTCTTCACATAGACACTCAGAACTGCTTGTTCGTAAACTCCCTATTGGAAGTTGTCTGTAAACTCCCTATTGGAAGAGCCTGAGCCAATCATCAGGCAGCAGCAAAGGACATGGGGGAGGAGATAAAAAGACAGAGAAACTAGCATGGAGCCTCTTTTTGCCTGCACCCTATCGAGAGAGCATCTCCTGCACACTATGTGTGTGGAATTGTGGCTTACCAAGGGGCACACGGCCTGCAACTCCAGCCCAGAGGAACAGATTGTTAATGCAGCTCCAGCCCAGAGGAACAGATTATTCATCCAGCTCCAGCCCAGAGGAACTGGGTGCTAAAGAAGGCCACCCTACAACAGCTCAAGGACTAAATGCCACTGCGACACACCTGCATCTAAGATCGATCGATCGCTCAGGGGAGGACTGCTGACTGTGTACAGGATTTGGTGAGGGGGCTTTGCCCAGGAACCTTTAATGCTTTTCATAGAATACCACTTCCAAATATTGTCCACAGAGCTCCTAATTGCCGGTAAAGATAATAAAACGCAAAGCTTTGCTTCCAGGACATTTCCGCGGTTGCTCTTAACGGGGACACACCACGGGTATTGAGATTATTTAACTGGGTGTGTACTAGAGGTATCGTAGGCCAGCCTGTTTAATCTGTGCATATTGTTACTTATTGCTTTCATTCGTTGCATAGTGTTCCTGATTGTTTCTTTAAACTGTTTCAGCCAAGTCCTGGGTACTTACACAGGTCTTGGCTGACAAATAACTTAACCTGTACTTTGTTATACACTGGCGGCAATTTATGCACCAAATACTGGGACATGTAATTTTCTTGCTAAAATGTTGAAGATGCTGGAGAAATTTAGGGAAGGTTGCTTGATTCTGGGTGGAGATTTCAATATAGTGATGGACCCAAGTTTGGATACAACATCAGGGAAAACAACCCTATCCTTTAGAGCTTTAAAATATTTAAAACGACTTCTACACACCCAACACCTGGTTGACAGCTGGCTGGCAATGCATGAAGGAATAAAGGACTATAGTTATTATTCTAAAACACATAAAATGTATTTGCGTATTGATGTATTTATGGTAGATCAATTTTATTTAGAAAAAGTCAAACATTTTACGATTGAGTCCATAACCATCTCAGATCATGCCCCAATAATGTTAACACACTCCCCAATCCAGACAGGCCATATAGAACAGACTTGGAGACTGAACGAATCAATACTAGACAATAAAAAGATAGCAGAGGAACTGGCAGTTAAAATAAGGGACTACTTTGAGAGGAATAGACCAGGTGAGGTGTCAGACCAGGCAGTGTGGGAAGCCCATAAGGCGGTCATAAGAGGAGAATTAATAGCTTACGCCTCCCACATTAAGAAAGAAAGAAAGAAAGAAAGAAAGAAAGAAGTGAAAGAATTACTAGAGAAAATCAATACACTAGAGACAAAACATAAAAAAAAATCTCAAGCCCTCAGATATTCAACAACTACAGACTCTTCGAGGAGAACTTGCACAATGTTTAGATTGAAAAATCAATAATAAACATAGATACTTTGCTCATAGGTTCTATAAGCAAGGGAACAAATGTGGGCGGCTACTGGCTAAACAACTTAAAAAACAGCAAGAGTCTAGACATGTCCATAGCCTATTAATACGAAACAAAAAGATAGTGGAAACTCAGGCCATAGCGAGAGAATTTCATAGATTCTATGAAAACCTATATAATATTCAGGTACCTGTGACTTCACAAATAGAGGAAAGGGAGGACCACAGAAGGGAAGAGATACAAGATTATATCAGGGAGTCATCAATGCCTACCCTATCGGAAACAATTACAGCAGAAATGGAACATCCAATCACAGTGGAAGAGCTGAGCAGAGCAATAGCAGCCTTGCCGATAGGAAAAGTTGATAAAACCGTTGTGCAATTATTTTAACACAATTAATGCAACAAATCCGCTGCCTTCAGAAACGCTGTTGGCATATATTACTGTACTCCCAAAGGAAGGGAAAGACTCTCAGAACTGCGCCAATTATAGGCCTATTTCACTGCTCAACTCAGACACTAAACTTCTGGCCAAAATCCTAGCTCTGCGATTACAAGAACATATCGGGGACTTAGTTCACCCAGACCAGACAGGATTTATGAAAGGACGTGAGGCAAGGGACAACACCATCAGGGCACTTCACCTTCTTCATTGGATGCAACATGGGCCAGAGAAAGCCCCAAAGATCGTACTATCAATGGATGCTGAAAAAGCCTTTGATAGGGTGAATTGGGGCTTTATGAGTGAAGTCTTGAGGGGGGTGGGCCTGGGGGACCGCATGATGGGATGGGTAATGGCCCTTTATGCGGACCCAAGAGCGAGGGTTAAAGTAAACGGTACAATATCGGATTATCTTAATATACGAAATGGAACAAGACAGGGCTGTCCACTTTCACCATTAATATTTGCTTTAATATTAGAGCCAGTTCTTTGTAAGATTAGAAGTAATGGGGAAATAGTAGGGACAAGTATTGGGGATGTGGAACATAAAGTATCGGCCTATGCTGACGACTTGATATTCTACCTTTCAACACCACAGACATCTTTAACAGCTCTAATGCAGGAAGTGGACAGATATGGGCATCTGTCCAATTTCAAAATAAATTTTGGAAAATCAATAATTTTACCCAAATATGTACCTCAAGAGATGGCGAGGATGCTGAGGAGGGTGTACCCCTTCGTATGGAAGAAGGACTCCTTTTTCCACTTGGGGGTACATATCACCGCAGATCAAATTTTTTTATATAATCTTAACTATGTATCCCTATTGGCCAGGATAGTGGGGGACCTAAAGAAATGGACAGGACATTATCTGACATGGTTTGGAAGAGTGAGTGCTATTAAAATGTGTATATTACCTAGAATCATTTACATACTACATACAGTGCCGATTAAATTACCAGAAACCTTTTTTAAACAGATACGGAAGGCATTTGTAGCATTTGTGTGGAATGATAAACGACCAAGGCTGGCCTATGACATCTTGCACAGAAGTAAAGTAGAGGGAGGAATGGGATTGCCAGACATATCAGTATATTATAAGGCAATGTCGTTGGTCCGAATTTTGAACTGGTGCCATGACTCCTCTAATAAAATGTGGGTCCCATTAGAAAAAACAATAGCAGGGAGGAACCTGGCAGCAGTGCTGGCCCAAGACATTGTGCTGCCTGGGACCAAGAATGAAATGCTGCCCCCCCCCCAAAAAAAATAACGCCCACCAAAAGGCCCCCACATTCATTATTTTATATCATGATAAATAAAGGGGACCTGTCATGGCTCTATACGTGTATGAAGGAGTATAAAGAGGACCTGTCATGGCTCTATACATGTATAAAGCAGTATAAAGAGGACCTGTCATGGCTCTATACATGTATAAAGGAGTATAAAGAGGACCTGTCATGGCTCTATACATGTATAAAGCAGTATAAAGAGGACCTGTCATGGCTCTATACATGTATAAAGGAGCATAAAAGGACCTGTCATGGCTCTATACATGTATAAAGGAGTATAAAAGGACCTGTCAGGGCTCTATACATATGTATCGGAGTGTTAAAAGACGTGTCATGGCTTTATACCCGTCACTAACAGCAGCAGTGCCGGGCTCCTCACAGGCAGTGGCGCCTGCCCGCTCACTCGCTGACTGCTTCCCCCCTCTGCGAGTGTCCTCACAGGCAGCCCGGCGCCGCGCTCCTCACATGCAGCGGAGCAGGCGGAACGGGGTGGCTGGCGGGCGTCAGTATGCCACCCCCATAAAAGTGCTGCCTGGTACCCATGGTACCACCCGGTCCCATCATAGGGCCGGCCCTGCCTGGCAGGGGCCCCATGGATCCCGAGTATGTCAAGAGGACTCTCAAAATGGACATCCCCTTTGACATGGAATTCCTTGTTAATTTAGGATAGGTTGAATAAAAGGGGAGAGTATTCACCCCAGGTGTCCCCCTTAGCTCCACTGGAGGGATTTCCATGGTTCCCACAGGGGGAGCGGGGGGGATTCCTGGGGGCATGGGGACGGGGCGTAGATACCACATGTGGTAAATTCGCTCCGCAGGGAACCCTAGCAACATACCCGGACTTGGTTACAACTTTAGGGAGCATACCCATAGCAGGATAGAGATATTATCAAATGACAGGATTCTTCAATAAGGTGAAACCCCCATTGAGATCATCAAACTCAATGACGGAGTTTGAGGGTCAGTGTGTGCACTTGAGGGATGCAAGGCATTTGTTGTCTCAGATGTACAGATTGATATTAGGCTCCCAAAAGAGTAAAGTACCATATTTCATCAGGGAATGGGAAAGAGAATTAAATAAGGTACTGTCAGATGAACAAATTAAAAAAATTATTAAATCAACATATTCTACATCTATAAGCTTGTATGTCCAGGAAATGGCCTATAAATGTATGACAAGGTGGTATAGGACACCAGTAAGGTTAAATCAGATGTACCCAGCGGAAGATGCCGGGTGTTGGAGAGGGTGTGAGCAAAGGGGTACATATCTCCACTTATGGTGGGAATGCCCCAGAGGTTGACCACTACACCAATGGAGTTTACGCCCCTATGCTTCCTATTCCATGGAACGCCTGGCCCCCTTAAAGGCTACAGGAGGAGTATTATACCACACTAACTGAATGCAGCGAAATTATTAATCCCCAGATTCTGGAAACAAACCATCTGTCCAACTTTAGTAGATTGGAAAAAGGAGGTCAATCGGATAATGGAAGCCGAAAGGTGGATAAAAAAGGTAAAGGATAAAAAAGGGGAATTTGAGACGACATGGGCAGGCTGGATACAGTATGCAAATGAAATGGACTAAGGACAAGAGAAATGGAATGGGAAGGCTGGGGGCGTAACAGATCCATGACTCTCCCCTCACTCTCTCTCCTATTATTACTACCTCACGAACCTCCTCTGGAGTCTCTTTTTACAGCTTCGATAGTGTGGAGTAGGATGTCTGCATTTAATGTGGACATAGGGATGGAAGAGAGGGGTAGGGGGGGGAGTAATAGGAATAGGGCAATATAAGAGAGGAGGGACTTGAAGTAGAATTAGGATAGAGGTTGAACACTGTCACCAAGAGGATATTGTGTTTTTTTTTTCCTCCTTTACTAACCATTACTATATGGGAGGGGGGAATATGGAGATGGGTATGTCACTTAAAGTGGGAGGGGAAGTAGGTCAGAAGGACCGTTAGAAGGTAAACACGGGTGAAGATATTTCCATCATAAGGTATAAATATATATCTTTAACACCATGGCCATTAGTGGCCTCCTATGAGGTTGTGGTGGAGGGGGGGAATGACAAAGAAATCACATGGAAGTAGGCAAGGGGATTTTCCCCTCCTTCTTTTTGGATATGTTATCCACACTTTTTTTTTTCCTCTTTAAATTTGCGCGGTGTAATTCCAGTTTTGGAAATAGGCCATGAGGGCCGACACATATAATCACGGGCGATCAATAGTCAAACACGAGGCACAATTTTAATTAATTATTATTTTTTAACCATTATTTTAATAGTGTTGAATCCCTTTTTTTTTTTTTTACATCACATAAAAAGATTAGAGACAATGGCCATTTTTCTCGGGGTATAGTGTGTAGGGTCAGAACAGACATACTCCACCGTAGCTAGGGGAGATGTGGAGGAGGGTGTAGCTGGCCAGCTAGAACCTGTCCTAGGTAGCTAATATAACCTACATGTACATACAGCTAAACCTGCTAAGAACCTAAATGTAGTGCACATGTTTTAATGTGAGAGACAAAAGCAAAGTTATTCACTGTGAATGAATGAATGAATAAATGAATGAATGAAAAACTTATATAGCGCGGCACATGCGAACTGAATCGCCTCTGGGCACTTGTTGTTCCTGTCTCTTGACATCAAAAGTGCAGAGTTTTAATCTGTCTTCTGAAAGTCAGGTGGTTTTCCTCCAACTGAATGCTGGTTGGTAAAGCGTTCCATAGTCTAGGACCTTGAAAAGCAAACCTTCTTTCTCCTTTGGACTTGTATTTGGTTTGGGGCACCTTGACCAGATTTTGGTTGGTGGATCGCAGAACGCGATTGGAATTGTGGGGTTCTATCTTGTCGCAAAGATATTGCGGAGCCTTCCCATGGATGCACTTATGTGTCAGGCAGAGTGCTTTAAAAGCAATTCTGTCTTTTACTGGCAACCAGTGAAGGGTTCTCAGCGAAGGTGAGATTGATTCCCATGTCTTTTTCCCAGTCACAAGTCTGGCGGCCGTGTTCTGAACGACTTGCAGACGAGAGATTTGGTACTTTGGGAGTCCGAGGTAAAGGGCATTTGCATAGTCCAGTCTGGAGTTCACGATTGTTCCTACCACAACTGCTACGTCTTCTTTCGGGATAAATGGAATAAGTCTGCGTAGTAGGTGCAACAGATGGTGCGATCCGCTGACTACTGACCCTATTTGTGCGTCCATTGTCATGAAGGTGTCGAAGATGACTCCGAGACTTTTGACTTTGGAGCTAGGGGTGATGATTTGGCCCAGAATGGGCGGAGGTGTCCAGGTTGTTGCCGGTTGACTCTTTCGGCTGGCCTGAAACATGAGAAGTTCTGTTTTGGAACTGTTGAGTTTAAGATAACTCTTAGTCATCCAGTTTTCTATCAAAGAGAGACATTTCTCTAAACTGAGATGATGATCCTTTTTGTTGCAGATACGAAAATACAGTTGCGTATCGTTTGCATAAGAGTGATAGAGTAGTTCTTGGCTACTGATGATTTCAAAGAGAGGGCGAAGATAGATGTTGAAAAGCACCGGTGACAGGGGGGATCCTTGGGGGACTTTACATGACACCGTGCGCTTTTCCGACATGAAAGATCCTAGTTTCACTGTTTGTGATCGGTTTTCAAGAAAGGAGGAAAACCATGGTAAATCGCCTGCTGCGACTCCGGCTACCTCAGCCAGTCGCATCAGTAACAGTTTGTGGTCTACCGTGTCAAAGGCTGCGCTTAGGTCCAGCAGAACCAGGAGACAGGATTCTCCTTCGTATGCGGCCTCGAGGGCGTCGTCCCATATTTTGAGTAAGGCCGTTTCTGTCCCGTGTCCGGGACGGAAACCTGATTGAAATGGATCGAGTAGATTGTGGGTATCTAGATGCTGTTGCAGCTGTTGTACCACTACTTTCTCCATTACCTTGGAGAGAACATTTAGGCCTGTTATGGGGCGGCGGTGAGCTGGGTCCTTGGAATCCAGGTTAGGCTTTTTCAAGATGGGCTGGATTGTGCCCTCTTTCAGCAGGGAGGGTACTATGCCTTCCTTAAATGACTGGTTTATAAGCTGCGTGATAGGTGGTGTCAGGATGTCGGAACATTCCTTCAGCAGTTTAGTGGGGATGATATCATTGGGCGCTGTGCTGTTCCGCAAAGTACTAATGATATTCTTTGTGGCATCGATGGAGATGGGTTCCAGAGTGAACTTTGTTGATTTGTAGATGATGAGGTTATCCTCTGAAGGGCTTATTTTCCAGGCGGCTTCCGCCCTTCTGCGCTCTTGCTTCAGTAGTGACAGCTGGTTGTTGAACCAGCCGGACTTTTTTTTCCGGATGCAGGCTTTGCGTTTCGGTGCTACTAAATCGGCTGACTGTAACAGGGCTGCATTTATGGCCTCCAGTGTATCTGAGGCTGTTTGATGTGGATGTATTGTTTTGATTTTATTTCCCAAGGTAGATTTGAAGAGTTCCGAATGGAGCTTCTTTTGAGATCTAGCCCAGTCTATTGTCACCGCTTGGGAGCTTTTATCAATGGGGGAATTTTGGAAATTGTGAAATTAATTGCATGGTGGTCTGTCCATGGCAGTGGTTCATTTTCCAAAATGCTTATTTTCAGATTTTGTCTGAAAATTAGGTCGAGTGTGTGACCTGAAGCATGTGTTGGCCCGCATATAAGTTGCTGTAGCCCTAAACCTTCCAGGTGATCAATACAGGCGTCCGCAACGGGATCCTGTGAGGAGTTGGCCCAAAGATTGAAATCCCCGAGCAGCAAAAGGTGTTTGCTGTTAAGGGTATAAGTGGATACAAACTCCGTTAATAATGGCAGAAGCTGCGATTTTGGCCCAGGTGGCCTATAGCAGAGAAGAATGTGGACAGTCTCCTGGTGGTTAGTTTGAAGTTGAAGAGTAAGGGTTTCCATAAATGGAAGAGGATTTTGAAGGGCTGGCTTAGTGATTGCAATGTGAATCTTGTGGATCACTGCCAGGCCTCCTCCTCTTTGCCCTATTCTGTTTTCTGTTATAATACGATAGTTTTCTGGCACCAATTCTCCGAGAATGGTGTTGCAGTTGTCTGAGAGCCAGCTTTCTGTAATAAAGAGGCAGTCTAGATCGTATTGTAGTAAGAATCGTGGATTTCTAATCGGTGATTGTATGCTTGAATGTCATATAACAGTTGTATGTTGTTTTCATAGAGGCAAAAGAAAAAATATGCTTTTAAGAATCGTTTATTTATATGACAGTGAAGGTAAGCTCAAATTACACAGTAGAATTCATACCAGAAAGCATAGAGTTAAGCATTTGTGACTCATCAGTAGCCTTGCCCAATCACAGCTAATCTCACATTGAGCAGAGTCTTGACCTATCACAGCTACCTTTGCATCCATTCTGTCTGGGAGGTTCCTAATACTGTACATGTGCTGCAAATTCATTCCACATGAGTTCAGTTTTATGGAAGCAAGGGCCTAAATAGGTATGTTACACAAGTTATATTTGTTCTTATTGTAAATAGTGTGATCAGAACTGTATACTGATTTAGTTGTGTGTTCACTTATAGTTCCACCAAACTAAGTTACCAAACAAAGTCATCTAACCGCCCTAACTGTAGTTCCACCGAACTAAGTCACATCCATCCACCCACTTTATAAAGCTAACCGAACTAAAGCAACCCTGCAAACCAAGTTGCAAACCACAGTTATACCTTTCAGAGAAATCAGAGAATGCTTTGATAACTTACAGAGAGAGAGAGAGTATAAATACTGAAGAAGAAATATATCCACCATTTTATGTTGAATGACAAGATTGAATATTTGAACCGCCATTTTGTGATACTTATTCAACACGTGCTTGTACATGGACTGTCTGCTGCAAAGCAGCAGTGTTATCTATGAAGAAAAGTGAAGTTAATAAAGAAGTTATTTTAAGTATTTGGTGTGCTCTTTAAACCTTACTGCTTCCATAGAACGGCAATAGAGGAATTTCAGAGTATTAGACAGTCTTGTTGGACTGAAAAGTCAGAGATATCACAATTCTTCTAATGCCACAGCGCATGAGGCACCTTATAGTGTTGCGCCTGCTACAGAATTATAATTTATCCTTTAATAATTTATCCTTTTTTTAACTTTTTTTGTTTTTGTTTTGGGGGGGGGGGGGGGGTAGAATAATCCATAATGCTTTTGATAAGACAATTCTGTCTAGTTTTTCTCCTGCAATGTATGGTTGTTTATTATGTAAATGATGGAACATAAGAAAGTATAATGTTGTATGGAATGTTGTTAATAATAATAAAAAAATTTGATTATAAAAAAAAAAAAACTGTACTTTGTTTTTCTTTAAGTAAACTACAAACAGAACTGTGTTGTGTATTCCTGTGGAGTTGTTCCATTGATAGCATTGCTTGGTGTGCCAGAGGGGCTGGGGCAGTTCACTGGGGTTGAAGCAGTGGCGGAATTATCGTAGTCGCAGCAGTCGCATGTGCGACTGGGCCCTGTAGTTCCACCAATTCAGGGGGGCCCGCCACCCGCGTGAGGGGCCCACCTAACTGTCCTGTCACTGTGTGTGTTGTCGTCGTGGGGAGGGGGGCTTTCGTCAGCTGAGAGGAGAGAGAAGGCAGCGCTGAGACTGTGGACCGCCCCGCCCCCGCCCCTGCCTATCCAGAGACAGAGAATGTAGGGAGGCGGGGCGGACACTGCTGACACCAATTGAAAGAAGATGGGGGAGGAGCTGCAGGAGGTCGTGGCCACTGTGTAAAGAGTAGAGACACGGAGCGATGCAGGGGAAAACCAAGTGGAAACTGCCAGCAAGTAAGTCTCTGATCCTGGCACCCAGCGCTGGCAATGTACCCAGTCAGTGACAGTCCCCACCACCACTGCTGATTCCATCCCACCCCACTACTGACACTTATCCCATTCCCCCAAGCAATCACACTCATCCCACCCACCCACCCACCACTGCCACTCATTCCTCCCTCCCTCCACCACTGTCACTCATCCCATCACCCCCAGCAATCTCACTCATCCCCCCCCCCAGCACTGACACTCATTCCTCCCTCCCTCCACCACTGACACTCATCTCATTCTCCCTAGCGCTGCCACTCATCCCATTCCCCCCAGCAATCCCACCCACCACTCATTCATCCCCCCACCACTGCCACTCATTCCTCCCTCCCTCCACCACTGTCACTCATCACATCACCCCCAGCAATCTCACCCCCCCCCCCCCAGCACTGACACTCATTCCTCCCTCCCTCCACCACTGACACTCATCTCATTCTCCCTAGCGCTGCCACTCATCCCATTCCCCCCAGCAATCCCACCCACCACTCATTCATCCCCCCACCACTGCCACTCATTGCTCCCTCCCTCCACCACTGTCACTCATCCCATCACCCCCAGCAATCTCACTCACCCCCCCCCAGCACTGATACTCATTCCTCCCTCCCTCCACCACTGTCACTCATCCCATCACCCCCAGCAATCTCACTCATCCCCCCCCCCAGCACTGACACTCATTCCTCCCTCCCTCCACCACTGACACTCATCTCATTCTCCCTAGCGCTGCCACTCATCCCATTCCCCCCAGCAATCCCACCCACCACTCATTCATCCCCCCACCACTGTCACTCATTCCTCCCTATCTCCACCACTGACACTCATTCCTCCTCCCCCCAGCATTTCTACTCATCCCATTCCCCCAGCACTGCCACTAATCCCATTCCCCCCAGCACTGCCACTCATCCCATTCCCCCCAGCACTGCCACTCATCCCATTCCCCCCAGCACTGCCACTCATCCCATTCCCCCCAGCACTTCTACTCATGCCATTCCCCCCCAGCACTTCCACTCATGCCATTCCCCCCAGCACTGCCACTCATCCCATTCCCCCCAGCACTGCCACTCATCCCATTCCCCCCAGCACTGCCACTCATCCCATTCCCCCCAGCACTGCCACTCATCCCATTCCCCCCAGCACTGCCACTCATCCCATCCCACCAGCAGGGGCGTATGTACAGGAGTTGCCAGGGTCACAATTGCATGCTCCAGGGTTTCAATGCAGCCCCCTGTACACCTGGATAGGAGGGGCTGCATATAGGAGGAACCTATACCTAAATTTTCCTTCTGCAGCAGCGGAAAGGCTGCAGAAGGAAAATGAAGGGGAATGGTTCCTCTATATGCAGCCCCTCCCCCGTGCTATCCACCACCTGCTGCCCCAATCTCCTGTGTACTCTTTGGCCCCCCCTCCCCCACAGTGCTGCCGGGTTCCCCCCTCTCCTCTCCTTCCTGGCTGCTGCGGGGGGATGTTTTCTGCATGGAGCGTGGGGAAGGGACCAGTAAATGTGTAATTTACCGGCTCCTTCTTTTGCCTTAATGAATAGGGATCACTGACCCAGTTCATTTATAACTGAGACATGGTAAACTATATTTACTATGCTTCAGTTTGTGAATGAACAGGAAGCTCTGTATGGAGCTATTTCTGTCCATTCATTATGTGCAGCGGTGGCTGCAGAAATTGAGATTGTGGGCTGTGTCCTCAATCTAATTTCTCTGTTTCAAAGATGAAACATCAGAGGTCTGTTTAGACCCCTGATATCACACCCACAGTCCAAATTTCCCATTGCGCACACTCCTGGAATGCACGCTTAAGGTACTGGATGCTGTAGCGACCGCGTTTCGTTTCGGAGCCATGTAGGACCCCTTTGTCAGGGGTCCTGCGTGGCTCTGAAAAGTTTCACTACATTGTTTTGTGATGTGAGCTTTCTTGAATAAAAAAACGTTTGGACGAAATTGACGATCCTTGGTGTAGTGGGGAATATCCACATATGATATCTCACCCAAGCCCCCCCCCCCCCCAACGGGCTCCTAAAAAAAAAATTGAAAAATAAATAAAGTGGTAACAAATAAAATAAAAAAAATACTGACACCAGTGTCGGTGTTACTAGGGTCCCAAAGGTCGCACTTGCGACCAAGCTCTGGCATTCTGCCACCATGGGTGTGCCCCGACTCGTGGTCAGGGGGGGCCCTTTATGGTTTCTTGCACCCGGGCCCTGAAGGTTCTAGTTACGCCTCTGGCAGTGGCGGAATTATCGTAGTCGCAGCAGTCGCACGTGCGACTGGGCCCTGTAGTTCCACCAATTCAGGGGGGCCCGCCACCCGCGTGAGGGGCCCACCTAACTGTCCTGTCACTGTGTGTGTTTTCGTCGGTTCGTTCCGACGTGGGGAGGGGGGCTTTCGTCAGCTGAGGGGAGAGAGAAGGCAGCGCTGAGACTGTGGACCGCCCCGCCCCCGTCCCTGCCTATCCAGAGACAGAGAATGTAGGGAGGCGGGGCGGACACTGCTGACACCAATTGAAAGAAGGTGGCGGAGGAGCTGCAGGAGGTCGCGGCCACTGTGTAAAGAGTAGAGACACGGAGCAATGCAGGGGAAAACCAA
This sequence comes from Rana temporaria, assembly GCF_905171775.1. NCBI lineage: Eukaryota > Metazoa > Chordata > Amphibia > Anura > Ranidae > Rana > Rana temporaria. The sequence continues at coordinate 132,244,786 of NC_053490.1, read as the reverse complement.
GTGGAAACTGCCAGCAAGTAAGTCTCTGATCCTGGCACTGACACTCATCTCATTCTCCCTAGCGCTGCCACTCATCCCATTCCCCCCAGCAATCCCACCCACCACTCATTCATCCCCCCACCACTGTCACTCATTCCTCCCTATCTCCACCACTGACACTCATTCCTCCTCCCCCCCAGCACTTCTACTCATCTCATTCCCCCCAGCACTGCCACTCATCCCATTCCCCCCAGCACTGCCACTCATCCCATTCCCCCCAGCACTTCCACTCATCCCATTCCCCCCAGCACTTCCACTCATCCCATTCCCCCCAGCACTTCCACTCATCCCATTCCCCCCAGCACTTCCACTCATCCCATTCCCCCCAGCACTGCCACTCATCCCATTCCCCCCAGCACTGCCACTCATCCCATCCCACCAGCAGGGGCGTATGTACAGGAGTTGCCAGGGTCACAATTGCATACTCCAGGGTTTCAATGCGGCCCCCTGTACACCTGGATAGGAGGGGCTGCATATAGAGGAACCTATCCCTAAATTTTCCTTCTGCAGCAGCTGAAAGGCTGCAGAAGGAAAAATGAAGGGGAATGGTTCCTCTATATGCAGCCCCTCCCCCGTGCTATCCACCACCTGCTGCCCCAATCTCCTGTGTACTCTTTGGCCCCCCCTCCCCCACAGTGCTGCCGGGTTCCCCCCTCTCCTCTCCTTCCTGGCTGCTGCGGGGGGATGTTTTCTGCATGGAGCGTGGGGAAGGGACCAGTAAATGTGTAATTTACCGGCTCCTCCCTTGCCTTAATGAATAGGGATCACTGACCCAGTTCATTTATAACTGAGACATGGTAAACTATGTTTACTATGCTTCAGTTTGTGAATGAACAGGAAGCTCTGTATAGAGCTATTTCTGTCCATTCATTCTGTGCAGCTGTGGCTGCAGAAATTGAGATTGTGGGCTGTGTCCTCAATCTAATTTCTCTGTTTCAAAGATGAAACATCAGAGGTCTGTTTAGACCCCTGATATCACACCCACAGTCCAAATTTCCCATTGCGCACACTCCTGGAATGCACGCTTAAGGTACTAGATGCTGTAGCGACCGCTAGCTGGATACTGGAACCTGTAGATATTGGCCAGCACATCAAGGATCATCAATTTCATCCAAACGTTTTTTTATTCAAGAAAGCTCACATCACAAAACAATGAAGTACAACGTTTCGGAGCCATGTAGGACCCCTTTGTCAGGGGTCCTGCGTGGCTCTGAAAAGTTTCACTACATTGTTTTGTGATGTGAGCTTTCTTGAATAAAAAAACTTTTGGACGAAATTGACGATCCTCGGTGTACTGGGGAATATCCACATATGATATCTCACCCAAGCCCAAACGGGCTCCTAAAATTTTTTGTGGTAACAAATAAAATAAAAATAAAAAAAATACTGACACCAGTGTCGGTGTTACTAGGGTCCCAAAGGTCGCACTTGCGACCAAGCTCTGGCATTCTGCCACCATGGGTGTGCCCCGACTCGTGGTCAGGGGGGGCCCTTTATGGCCCTTTATGGTTTATGGTTTATGGTTTCTTGCACCCGGGCCCTGAAGGTTCTAGTTATGCCTCTGGCAGGTGGGGTAGGGAGCTAGAGGTTGGCACAGCGGGGTCCTAATCTGTTCCCGCAGAATCCTAACAGGTTCTGTTGTTCTGCTAGTGCTTACTTTTTTTGGAGCACACTGCTCGATTCCTCCTAAGCAGGCAGTGTGACTATTCTGTGTCACAGGCAGCTCCGACACAGTGCTCTGAGTCCTCCCTCGCCTCCGGCCGTGACGTCACGCGGCTCACGCCGCTGGACTGTACCAAGAGACGGGAAGGGGAGTAAAAAAAAATCAGGAAATGGAGCTAGGAGGACTCCGATGGAGTGCGATCGGCAGTCGGCACACAATTTGTACAGTGCCACTGCCGCTGCCCACGCTCTGTACTGGTCTGGCGGCCGCAAATGCATCTGTATAAAAACTGCGCCCCCTCCTAGACTAAATGGTACCGCCCACGGAGGGCGGTCATTATCGGCGATTTTAAATGTGTTTCGGCATGTCCCTAAAACTGCTATTTTCGGCCGATATGTATCAGCACCGATATATCGGTGCATCCCTAGTTAATATGCAAGTTATTGTCATAAAAAGGGTTTGGGGACGCTGGTCCTTCCCCAGGGGACATGTATCAATGCAAAAAAGTTTTAAAAATGTACTTTTTTTCGGGAGCAGTGATTTTAATAATGCTTAAAGTGAAACCATAAAAGTGAAATATTCCTTTAAATTTCATACCTAAGGGGTGGCTATAGTATGCCTGTAAACCTGTGTTTATAACAGTCCCTGCACAAAATGACATTTCTAAAGGAAAAAAAGTAATTTAAAACTACTTGCGGCTATAATGAATTGTCGGGTCCCAGCAATACAGATAAAAGTCATTGAAAAAAACGACATATGTCCCCCCCTAGTATGGATTTTAAGGGGAACCCTGCACCAAAATTAAAAAAAAAATGGTGTGGGGTTCCCTCAAAAATCCCTACCAGGCCGCAGGAAAAGAGGGGGGATGAGAGAGCGCCCCCCCTCCTGAACCTTACCAGGCCACATGCCCTCAACATGGGGAGGATGTCTCCATGTTAATAGGGACAATGGCCTCATCCCCACAACCCTTGCCCGGTGGTTGTAAGGGGTCTGTGGGCGGGGGGCTTATTGGAATTTGGAAGCCCCCTTCAAGCCCTTATAACCAAAGGCGGGGCCACCCGTGATGTGGACGGTGACTCCGCTCCCTCTGACGCAACGGGGAAACCGCCGGAAACCCCCGTTGCGTCAGAGGGGTTTAAGGCACTGGAATTTTTATTTTTATTAAAGGACTTGTCCCAACTTTGCGTGTGTTTTTTTCCCCTTTTTTCTCACTTTTTTGGGTGAAATGGTAGGGGTAAAATGTACCCCGTTACCAATTCACATAGGGGGGCCGGCATCTGGGGGTCCCCTTTGTTAAAGGGGGCTTCCAAATTCCGATAAGCCCCCCGCCTGCAGACCCCCACAACCACCAGGCAAGGGTTGCGGGGATGAGGCCCTTGTCCCCATCAACATATGTGGCCTGGTACGGTTCAGGAGGGGGGGCACCCTGTCAGCATAAATCAGCCGTTCCAGCAATGGGTGAACAGGGAAAGCATGAGAACCTTGTGAAGGTTTTAGCGAACCCAAAGAGGAAAAGGAAACATCATCCACCTCTGCTGGGGGCAACTTGTATCCAGAACAGACCAGCTTCGTAAGGAAATAAATCAGCAATTTTTGAGATTGCGACGCTGAGAAAGGTTCTTCAGACACTGAGCCCTCAGAAGCGGAGTCATCCATAGGCCTTTCTGCCTGATCCCCCAAAGGTATCTCCATAGGCCTGTCCACTCTGGTCCTGATACTGGGAGGTCAAGGGCTGGAGAGGGGGATCTGCCGTGTTTTCTCCCCTCCTGGGAGGAAGATGCAAGCATCTCAGCTATCTTCCCTTCCAAACCAGCCAGTGCTGAAGTGAAATTGTCCTTAGTGACGTATGCAGAGGCTGGAATGTTGGAAGCAGCAACAACACCTGAGAGTCTAGGTGGCTCAGACTGACTAGTTGCCTTAGGTCCTTCAGAGGAGGATTGAACTGCGGACATGCAACTAGGAGCCTCAGACCCTAACAGCAGAAACCTTGCACTCCCCCTGTTATACTCCCTCTTTTATTACGGGAAGACATATTCCTAAGAACAAAAAGCAGAGGTACTAGTACAGTGCATCTACTGCCAAGCTTTAGTCCAGCAATAAGTAAAATACCGCTATAAATGCTCAGCCTGATGCTGAGTAGACGTGCCTTAGGAATGCCTGTATCCAACCATATAACTTACATGCCCTGGTATGCTCTGTGTCCCACCGTCAGCCAACCAGACACTTCCAGAGTGAAAGACCTTTAAAGCCAGTAAGCCTTGTGCCTGCGCCGTGTATCAGCCATGCCTAAGCCACTCCCCCCGTGTTCCCCGAATGCTCCGCCACACGGGAGCAAGGAGTATACACCAGGAAATCCTGACCGCTGTACTATGGCGGATGGTCCCCCAAACCCCTACTGATTTGGCCTGACAGAGCGGAGAAGGAGCAATGCTGTCTGCAGAAGCGTTTGCTGACACTGAACATGAACACAGGGGAAGCAAGGTCTGTTGGATGCCAGGTATGTTTACAATTTACACCCTCTAGTGGCAACACACAGACAAGACAGCATCTGCTCAAAAGAAAAAATCCATAAAAGAATCATTATGCATTCCTTAGGACTTTTCTGACTTACTAGTCCCGCCGCAGAATACTGCTGGAAATCACAGACAAACCCAATCTTGACCCATCAAGGCAGGCCGTGACATGCCAGACCTTCAATGACCGGGTCCTCCTTGTATATGGAGTCCAAGCTCTTGGACCTGTATAGCACCCTGCCAAAGCAACTCTTTGGTATAGTTTTCACGTGACCAAGGTGCCGATTCAGGGTCCAGCTTTCAAAAGAGAAGCATTACAGGCAGAAAACCTTGCTCTTCTTCCACAAGGCTCGGGTACCATCTATTTTGGCTTTTTCAGGCACTTTAGATGGATCCGATTGCATAGCCCCTTGATCCTGTGAGGGATTTCTTAGCGGAGCTCTTCTTAGCTCTTCATTAACCGTGAGCAACACCTTAGACAATGGCAAAAAAACTGAGGTAATCCCTGTATGGGAGGGGTTATAGACAGTAGTGAGGGGGACTTCTTGTCTTTTGGGTGTGCCAGTGTCCATCGCCTAAAGGTGGCGTATAACCCACATAGTTATGACTATGGTGCTCTGTGTCCCGTGATGTACAAAAAAGAAAAGTGATTTTCTTGTGATACCTAGTATTAGTGTACTCAGCCAGGTGTATCAGGGAGGCTGAGGATTTTGAGAAGGTTGAGGCCAGCATCACATGACCCATCTCAACCAGCAGCTCCTTCGGTGGAGTGCTACATGTAATATAAATATATAAGTTTGCTTTTAAGTTTAAGGCCCCATACACACTGAATGTTTTTTCAGCTGCTCCTAGGGCATCTGCCATTTTTTTTACTGCCTCTAATTGCCTATGCCTGTTAGCCTATGTGTCCATGCACACATAAGCTTTTAGATGTGTTTAGAGGCAGAGGCATTTAGAGGCAGGAAAAAAACCACTGCCAAGGCATCCAGAAGCTTCAGAGTTTTGGCAGAAAAAATTGTGTGTAAATTTGTCTAAATGTGCATCAACGATAGGCTTTGAGCGTTAATTCATTTCAATGGCCAGAATACGTTTTACAAGCGTTAGGCATTTTTTCTGTTAAAATGCTGCTGCAAGGAGGAAAGGCTTCTAATTTGCAAAACATCCCGTGTCCACGAGGTTTAATACTGCTTTAAATTAAATTGTAATTAAACTGGTTAAGAAAAAATATATGACGTATGCAGCGCTATATATTGAATGCAACCCCCATTCAACATGTGTTTATACAATATAAATAATAATACAATAATCCCTCCAGTGGCAGCCGTTGGTAATGTTCTTTGGGGGGTGGCAAACAGTACCAATATATACAACCCCCCCCCCCCCCCCGGCGGTCCGTCAGCCGGTTGGCGGGCAGGACTGTTGAACTTACCCCATCTAAGCGAAACTTCTCTCAGGCTCTCGGCTGCAGCCGCAATGGCTCTCCCGTTCTCCTGCTCTCCATGTGCGATGGCTCTGGCTTCCATTTCCTCCCACCTTCTCGGCGGCCATTCAGGAGCATTCTCACTCGTTTTGGCATACAAAACCTTAGCCTAAAATGGATTAATTGTATTTTGAAATATAAGCATTCCTGGAAACAAAGTTTCCTATTTAGGCTGAATAATTAAATCAAATGCCTTGTTACTAGGGGGTATAGCATTGTTTTGGTTTCTTTTGTAATGTTTGTTAGTGCTTTTAGATGTTATAATCACATCTCTTAATACCATTAGTTCAGATTCTGTTCTACAATCATTAAGGATCACTTTAGAAATGTGGCTTACATGCTTCACCTTAATGAGAGTGGGTGTATAGACGTGCACAATGTTCTGTGTTCAAGATTCTAACAGCATTAAAATTTCCAAAGTAAATATCAAAACTTTTGAATTTGGGAGTGCAACGTTGGTGGAGTTAGAAACACATATTTATACTTTAGCCAAAGTATAGTTTTTGAAAGTACCTTAATAACCTTTATTTTGTAACCTAAAAAGAAAAAGAAAATATTAGATTTTGATGCAGCTATTTTCTTTATTCAATAAAAACTGTAAATATAATATTAAATACAGTTTGTGTGAATACGTAAAATCTGTAATTTTAATTAGGTTGCAAAAAAATTCTGCAGTACCCAAACTTAAATTAACCTCCCTGGTGGTCTGATTATGTCAGTATTTTTGAATGTCAAAGTGGTACATTGTTTTGCATGGAAATTTGTTGTTTTATATTGTTTGTAGGCCTGTAATTCTAATGCCGCGTACACTCCATCACTTTATGTGATGAAAAAAAACGACGTTTTTAAAAACGTCAATTTAAATGACCGTGTGTGGGGGAAAACGTTGTTTTATGTCTTGTGAAAAACGACAAAAAAAATTGAAGCATGCTTCAATTTTTTTGTGTCGTTTTTCAAAACGTCGTTTTTTGTGTCACAAAAATTGACCGTGTGTAGCAAAAAACGACGTTTAAACTACGTTTTTAAACCCGCGCATGCCCAGAAGCTAGTTATGAAGCGAGCTTCAATGGAAAAAAGTGGTGAACGTAACCTTGCTTTGCTAGAGCATTGTGAAAAAACGATGGTGTGTAGGCAACGTCGTTTTTGAAAATTTAAGTTTCAAAAACGTTGTTTTTTACTTCACAGAAAATTACGTTTTTTTCCATCGCATAAAGTGATGGTGTGTACGCGGCATTAGGAATAACTCACTTAAATCTGTCCAAACAAGAGTCTGGTAGACATCCTGAGTTTAATAAAGTTAGAACACGAAATCAAACATTTTAATTTAATAAATAACTATAAATAATTATAAAAAAGAATAATATAATAATAATAAATGTTATTATATAATGTAATCAAGTGTCCAAACAAGGGTGCAATATTAGTAGTCACTGTAATACTAGACACTGTATATTAGTTTATTAAACATCCCGGGTATGAAAAATGTGACTGCAGAAAGTCAAAGTCACAATCAGGACAATGGAACCTGGTTTCCTTTCTGATTTTCTTTCATCTCGCTTCGAGCAACAAACCACACACATCCTTGTAGGTGCTGACTTTTTCTTGGTTGGTAGTATGTAGTCCATAAAGTGATGACCAGTAGTGTTGAGCGGAATACGCCATATTCGATTTCGCGATATATCACGAATATATAGACGAATATTCGTGAAATATTCGCTAAAATCGAATATTCGTGATATTTTATCCAAAAAAAATTTTGCCGAAATTTCGCTAATGCGAATGCGAAATTTATTGCGAAATTTCGCTAATGCGAAATTGATTGCGAGATTTTGAAACATTCAATTTCACCTGCCCTTTGGAAAAAGTGTGGTTTTACGTAATGGACCCTGCAACTAACAACAAGGTATTAATAAAATAAATACATTATTATATAGATTTGAGGGTTTACTTTGACCAATTTGTATATTGATTAGTTTAATAAATATTGAATAACCATAGATTTGGAAAATACAGATCTCTCCTCTAGACTGACCTGTATTGAGTTAGGTAAAGATCAACCGCACACTGGGGCCCCTGATTCTGTTGAGTTAAAAAAAAGCCAAGTAAACCGTTTACGTTGACATTTCTTAAATGTCTTTATGTTAAACAGTTATTATTCTCATTAAAGAGGTGAAATGCAAATGATGACACGGGACAAAAGATGGAAAATTCTTTGAAGATGTGATACACTGGAAAAACGCACAGAAACACTCCACTCTCTCCTATGACAACTGTGGTAGGAGAACTCTGATTGGCTCTGATGCAAAAGAAGGGCGGAGAAAGTATTTGCGAATATTCATAATACGAATATTCGCGATTGCGAATATTCGGCAACAAAAGGATCGCCTCAGCTTAGCTACTCGGCCCAGGGTCTCTAATCATACCAGCAATGCTTTTAGACGTCGATGGAGATCACTAGGATGTGATCTGTTTTAAAAATAAATTTGAAAAAATATGAATATTCGGAATAGCGAACTTTGGGCGCGAAATTCGAGTTATTCGCGAATATTCGAATATGCCATATTCATAACGAATATTCGCAATGCGAATATTCGTGAGCAACACTAATGACCAGTTAGGCATTCCGGGTTGACAATGCCAACAGCACACGATGTCCAGCACTATTCACAGCCATTGATGGTGTTTGGTGGTTCACAAAGATACGTTCGACAACTTTGCAAATGTAGTCAGAATGAATCACAGGCTTGTCACTTTTTTTTTTTAGCAGAATGCAGGTATTCCACAAGCATTGCTCATAAAGATGCCTGAAAATCTTCTTGTAGTACTTCTTTTGCTGTTTCCGCATTGCTGGATAGAATGTCACTGCTTGGTCGGCTTTGTCTACACCTCCCATGATGTTATTGTAGTCTATTACTACTTGTGGCTTCATGATTTTTTTTCCCCACCTTTTGTGTGTACCATAACAGTGAAGGTATTATAAAATGTACTCATTAGGCACACATCATTAGTCACGCCATCGCATTGCCATGATTTTGTCTTTCTGCCAGTCAACCATTTCTCCAGTCTTCAGCTTCTTATTGGCAAACATTGGCAGCATGTCAGGCCAGTTAGCCCTAATGGTTCCATAGGCATCTGTTTTGCTTTGCAGAAGAAACTCATAAAGTTCAGCTCTAATTTAGCAATGGCTCAATGAGTGAAAGAACGGAAGCTGTTGCCATTCCATAGTTGGGATAGGCCTCAGGGTAGTATTCCAACATAAGGACCCCAAGCACACCTCCAAGACAACCACTGCCTTGCTAAAGAAGCTGAGGGTAAAGGTGATGGTCTGACCAAGCACGTCTCCAGACCCAAATTCTATTGAGAATCTGTGGGGCATCCTCAAACGGAAGGTGGAGGAGCGCAAGGTCTCTAACATCCACTAGCTAGGTGATGTCGTCATGGAGGAGTGGAAGAGGACTCCTGTGGCAACCTGTGAAGCTCTGGTGAACTCCATGCCCATAAGTAGGGTTGTCCCGATACCACTTTTTTAAGACCGAGTACAAGTACCGATAATTTTTCAAGTACTCGCCGATACCGAATACCGATACTTTTAATTTAATCTCATGTGAAAGTGGCACATGTGTCAGTGGGCCATATTCTCAAAGAATTACGCCGGCGTATCAGCAGATACGCCAACGTAAGTCCGATTCTAAGGCCGTTCTATGTTTAAGTGTATTCTCAAACTGAGATACACTTAAACATGCCTAAGATACGACGGCCAGCGCCATTGTATATTAGGCTGCAATATCTACGCTGAACGCTATGTGGCGTTTCCTTTGCGGTCAGCGTAGAATATGCAAATGACTAGTCACGCGATTCACGAACGTACGCTTGCCCGTCGTAGTGTTTTTACGTCGTTTCTGTAAGCGATACGCGGCGTAAAGATAAACATGCCCCCTAGGTGGCGTACTCAATGTTAAGTATGGCCGTCGTTTCCGCGTCGCAATTTGAAAATTTAACGTCGTTTGCGTAAGTCGTCTGTGAATGGCGCTGGACGCCATTTATGTTACTGTCAAAACAAATGACGTCCGTGCGACGTCATTTAGCGCAATGCACGTCGGGTAATTTACCCGACGGAGCATGCGCAGTACGATCGGCGCGGGGGCGCGCCTAATTTAAATGATCTACGCCCCCTACCAGGATCATTTGAATTAGGACTGCTTCCGCGGGTGGACTTTACGCTACGCCGCCGCAAGTTTACAGGAAAGTGGTTTGGGAATCAGGCCCTTGCCCGTTAAACTTCCAGCGGAGTAACGTGATCCGTTACACCGCCGGATATTTACGTGAATCTGGCCCAGTATTTTTTTTTTTTTTTAATTACATTTTTTTTTTTTTTTTTACAATGCTTTCTTCTTTTGAGGGGGGGGGGGGGGAACACAATCTCAGTGTGTTTTTTTTATTATTATTATTATTTTTTCCATTTTTGTTTATTATTTACTGCAATTTTTTTTATCAGCCCTGTTGTGGGGCTATGGTGAGATATCAGGGGTCTTAACAGACCTCTGACATCTCCCCTTTGAGACAGAGAAAGGGACTAGGGACACATATTCCCCAGTCCCTTTCTCAGAAGCCTCTGCTGCACTGAAAAAGAAAGGAGAGAAGACACTGGCATCTCTTCATTTATTAACTGAGACATCGTATTCACAGGAGGTTACAATGTTTCAGTTATGTTAATGGACAGAGTCAATCACTGACTCTGTCCATTCAGAAAACGAAGGAGCCGGATTTACCGGCTCCTACCTCCGCTCTCCATCCTGAGATACCGAGGGGGACGGCAGCACGGAGGGGGAGAAGAGAGGGGGACAGATGCACGGAGGGGGACACGGAGCAGCATGGAGGTGGAAAGATGCACGGAGGGGGTCACGGAGGAGAGAGGGGGACAGATGCACAGAGGGGGACACGGAGCAGCATGGAGGGGGACATATGCACGGAGGGGGACACAGGAAGAGAGAGGGTAACAGATGCACGGAGGGGGACACGGAACAGCATGGAGGGGAACAGATGCACAGAGGGGGACACAGAAGAGAGAGGGGGCAGATACATGGAGCAGCATGGAGGGGGACAGATGCACGGAGGGGGACACGGAGGAGAGAGGGGGACAGATGCATGGAGGGAGACACGGAGCAGCATGGAGAAGGACGGATGGGGACTGGAGGAGGATAGGGGACAGTCAGCGGTGATCGCGTGTGGGAGAGAAGCACCAATCACCGCAGAAAGCCGCGGCAGGGGTTTGAGAGAGAGGACCGGCTGTGGCTGTCAGACTTTTAAATCTATACAGGGTGATTAGTGCTTGTAACTCCTCCACAGCACTGATCACCCTGACTGCCCAGGTAACGGGGGAAGTGTTGGAGCATTTGCCCTGAGTACAAGTATTCGGGTAAATGCTCGGTATCGGTACCGATACTAGTATCAGTTTGGGGACAACCCTACCCATAAGTGTTAAGCAGTGCTGGAAAATAATGGTGGCCGCACAAAATATTGACACTTTGGGCCCAATTTGGAGATTAATATTTAGGGGTGTACATACTTTTGTTTCCAGTGGTTTAGACATTAACCACTTAAGGACCGCCTCCTGCACATATACGTCAGTAGAATGGCACAGCTGGGCATAAGCACTTACAGGTACGTCCTCCTTAAGTGCCCAGCCGTGGGTCGCGGGCACGCGCCCGCGACCCGGTCCGAAGCTCCGTGACCGTGGGACCCCGCGGACCCGATCGCCGCTGGCGTCCCGCGATCGGTCCCCGGAGCTGAAGAACAGGGAGAGCTGTGTGTAAACACAGCTTCCCCGTTCTTCACTGTGGCGCCGTCATTGATCGTGTGTTCCCTTTTATAGGGAAACACAATCAATGATGTTACACCTACAGCCACAACCCCCTACAGTTAGAAACACAAATGAGGTCACACTTAACCCCTTCAGCGCCCCTTGTGGTTAACTCCCAAACTGCAATTGTCATTTTCACAGTAAACAATGCATTTTTTATGCATGTTTTGCTGTGAAAATGACAATGGTCCCAAAAATTTGTCAAAATTGTCCGAAGTGTCTGCCATATTGTCGCAGTCACGAAAAAAATCGCTGATCACTGCCATTAGTAGTAAAAAAAAAATGTATAAAAATGCAATAAAACTATCCCCTATTTTGTAAACGCTATAAATTTTGCGCAAACCAATCGATAAACGCTTATTGCGATTTTTTTTTTACCAAAAATAGGTAGAAGAATACGTATTGGCCTAAACTGAGGAAATTTTTTTTTATATATATATTTTTGGGGGATATTTATTATAGAAAAAAGTTAAAAATATTGCATTTTTTTCAAAATTGTCGCTCTATTTTTGTTTAAAGCGCAAAAAAATAAAAACCGCAGAGGTGATCAAATACCACCAAAAGAAAGCTCTATTTGTGGGAAAAAAAAGGACGCCAATTTTGTTTGGGAGCCACGTCGCACGACCGCGCAATTGTTAGTTAAAGCGACGCCGTTCCGAATCGCAAAAACTGGCCAGGTCCTTTAGCTAACCTAAAAGTCCGGGTCTTAAGTGGTTAATGGCTGTGTGTTGAGTTATTTTGGATCACACTAAAATTGGTATGATCAGATTATTACAGTTTAAAAATGGTGCTGTTTACATCCAGGGAAGCTGAAAGGGACAAATACTTGAAACTTCACTTGACCTTTCAGTCCTCAATCAGCTCTATGGTAAGCATGTGGAACCTCTGACTTCATACTGGGCCTGCCAGGTGGGACAGTAGAGAGCTACTGGTAGGCAGGTGGGGGGTGGGGGGGTCAAAACCTTTCCTGCAACTTGTAAAAGCAATCCAGCAGTTAATTAGCTCCTAGGATGGATTTTACAAAACAATCTCCTCCTGACAAAAAAAACCAATACTGGGATGATACTTGTAGCTGCAGGCATCATCCTGGTATACTACTTGAAAACCACAACATATATATCAAGTGGGTAGACATAGGTTGTAGTTCATTTAAATAGCAAAGAATCATAAGATTTAAGTTGAACTAAATTTAAAACTTTATTTTTTTCATTTGGATTTTCTTTCACTCACAGTGATAGCAGTAAACACTACACATAGGGTGAATCTCCCTAACAGGGGCACAGAGAACAGTAAAAAATCCCTCTCTATTCTACCCAAAACTAAAAAAACGTTTTTGGGGTAGATCCACGTACAACGGCGCATTATTGCGCCGGGCGTAGCGTATCTAAGATTCACTACGCAGCTGTAACTTACTTTGTTTTGTTTTCGAATCCTCAACGAATTTGCGCCGTAAGTTACGGCGGCGTAGTGTATCTCTTGCGGCGTAAGGGCGCGGAATTCGAATGGATGTAATGGGGGCGTGTTTTATGTAAATACGTCGTGACCCGACATAAACGCAGTTTTTTTTAAACTGTGCATGCGCCATCCCTGGGGGTATCCCAGTGCGCATGCTCAAAATTTAACCGGAACAAGCCAATGCTTTCGACGATGACGTCATTCTACGCAAATTCCTATTCGCGAACGACTTACGCAAACGACGTAAAAAATTTAAAATTGTACTCGGGAACGACGGCCATACTTAACATTGAGTACACCACCATATAGCACCTTTAACTATACACCGGAAAAGGCTGAACGAAAACGAAGTAAAAAAATGCGCCGGGCCGACGTACGCTCGTGGATCGTCGTAACTAGCTAATTTGCATACTTGACGCGGATTTCGACGGGAACGCCACCTAGCGGCCGCCGAAAAATTGCAGCTTAGATCCGACAGCGTACTAAGACGTATGCCTGTCGGATCGATCAAAGATGCCGTCGTATCTTGTTTTGTGGATACAAAACAAAGATACGACGCGGGAAATTTAAAATTACGCCGGCGTATCAGTAGATACGCCGGCGTAATCCTTTTGTGGATCTGCCCCTTTTTCTTTTAATTACACTTTAAGTTTGCCATTATGAATTCCAAATAAATTCTGTAATGTAAATCAAATAGAGGCAAATAAAAAAATTATCCTTTGCAGTGGGATTGTACCTGCACTGCAAGGCCTAATTTCTTGTTTTGTCTAGGGGAGAGGAGAATCCTGATCCTCCACTCCCCCCCAACAGGCAGCGCTCCCCCCACAATCCAGGGGTGGATTGTTCCTTGGCATCCTCACATCCAGTGCAGGTCTATGGGCCCTGCTCTGGTCTTGATGATGTCAGGACCCTGTCCAGCAAGTCAGTGATCACTGAGTTGTCATTTTTAACATTTAAACCTCCATAGGCTATAATTGAGATCTGCATCTCCTCTTCATGAAAATATAAAATATGAAATGAATATACAGCCTATGAGGCTATGGGTCTTAAGCGTGAACTTGAAGAGAACGCCTCAGTGATAAAGTTCTTACGAAAGCTAGAGTAGAGGGGGTTCTGCATGGAAAGGTAAATATGTTTTACTCTGAAAATATTGGTTAAGGCCAGTATTTATTTCTCTTGTAATGCAATTATTATTTAAACCCAACTCCAGGCAGTGTTCTTTTTACATATTAAAAATATTTTTAACATTTGCCATGATTCATTTATTCCATACCTAATAATTTATTAAAATAGCCATTTCTAAGCCCCACTGAGCAGGTGTCGGAAGGTACAGCAGGAGCTGAATGTTCCGTTCCCATTGTACTTCCTGGGTCCAGCTTATTGAGACTTAGAAACAGCTATTTCAGTTAAAAATTAGTTATAAATTACACAGTCCATAGTGAATATTAAAGGCTTTTAAAAAAAAGAATACCCTTAAATTGGAATCTTCCAAAACTGGAGCACACAAAACCTGGAGCATATTTGCATGGCAACCAATCAGCTTCTATCTTTTATTTTGAAAACCTAAGACCCCTTTCACACTGAGGGTGTATTGCAGGCGATATAGCATTAAAAATAGCGCCTGCAGTCCGCCCTCAAACAGCTGCACCATTGTTTCCAGTGTGAAAGCCCTGGAGTGTTGTGCTGGTAGGAAGGTAAAAAAAGTCCTGCATCTTTGGAGCGGTGAAGGAAAGGTGTGTTTACCGCTCCTTCAACGCTGCTGCCCACTGAAATCAATGGGACAGTGCGGCTATACCGCTCATAATGTACTGCTGCAGCAGCGCATTGCGGGCGGTTTTAACCCTTTCTCGGCCGCCCCGAGATTGGGATTTAGTGAGGCACCAAAAAATACAGTAGGATGGTCCTTTGAGAGGTGTAGTGTACTGTATGGATACAGGAAAAAAACATAGGGTGGGAGGGGCGGGGAGGAGGGGGGACCCCAAATGGTAAGATTAGTTACAAACTCCACATAGGTATTAAAGCATTAGATACCATCTAAGCATGTGAAGCGCTACTCCCGAAGGAGCCGCTGATTGTTTTGGGATCTACTCTTTTTGACTTGGCTCACCCCTATTTAATTTACTCGAACCCTCCCTTGACACATCAGAGGTCTGGTATTTCAGGGTATTGTGACCTCTGCTTGGCTGGGGTTCACAATAGCCGGCACACAACATGCAGTAACAATATGGCAATAGTATTACCTGTTCTCTTTGGATGGTCCCTCCCTCCAGACTAGAAAATACACTCCACACAGTTGATATATTTAAATCAGAAGAGATAAGTTTACTTTATGTGAACTTAGCAAACAGGCTTAAATTTACTTCATAAGCAAACAACTGGCAGGTAATCACTCACTGTGATTCAGTAAGGGCCCTTACTGGAATCAGCAATTTGTATCAGCAGATAAAGACCTAAACTAAAGAATGGTACCATTCACTTAACTAAACTAGGCAGTCTATGCTTGCGAGCGCCTTCTAACGGGCAGTCCTGTAAACAGTTAGGCCCAGATTCTCAAAGAAGTTAACTCGAGATGCGCGGCGTAAGTGTAAATATGTGCCGTCGTACCCACGTACCCACAGAACCAGATATGCCTGAAAATAGGCTTCTTCCGATCGGCGTAACTTTTGTACGCCGGCGTAGCGTAGGCGCATATTTACGCCGGGAGCATCCTGCGCTCCCATTGATTTCCTATTCAAATATGCAAATGAGGGAGATGCGCCGATTCCCAAACATACGACCGCCCGACGCAGGCTACGCGTGGTGCGCGTAAGCTGTACGTCCGGCCTAAACTTGCCCCTCATAAAGCAGGGGCAACTTTGCACCAGACGTGTGCAGGTCAGCTATAGAGCAGCTTCAGCAGCACCGTTACGGACGAGCTGAGCAACCACACTTGCAGGACAAGACTTCTGTATGCCAACATGCCAGGGGCAGGCATGATCATAGCACTACTAGTGTGTGCCCAGGCGCGTAGAAGGAGGAGGGCACGGGAGAGGATATACCGAACGCGCATAAACATCTTTGGCATGGGGGATTCGGAGGTGTATCGCATCTTCAGATTCAACACTGATGCCATCCTAGAATCAGCCAGAACCCTGCAGGATGACATCACCAGCCAGACACACCGCTCACATGCAGTGCAGCCACTGGTAAAGGTACTGGCAACACTCCATTTCCTTGCAAGTGGATATTTTCAGCGTACAAGTGGAGTTGTGGCTGGGATGTCACAAACCAGCATGAGCAGATGTGTGTACCAGGTTGTCCCCGCAATCCTCAGACGCATGTCCCACCACATCATCAGACCCACCCAGGAGCACCTGCGGAATAAGGCAAGGGCAGATTTTGTCAGAATTGCAGGATTCCCACGCACCGTGGGGGCCATTAATTGCACACATGTGGCACTACAGCCCCCTCGTGACACAGAGCACATATACCGCAATCGGAAGCACTGGCATTCCATCAACGTACAGGTTATAGTCGATGCCCAAGGCCTCATATGGCACGTCCGTGCCAAACACCCAGGGTCCAGCCACGACAGCTACATATACCGTCAAAGCACCATCCCTACAGAATTTGAACAGAACGTGTACGGGGACAGCTGGCTGGTTGGTGAGTGACATGGGAGTCAGGCATGACTGTCCGACCCCCTGATGCAGACATCACGAGGGGCACATGCACGACTAACATCCTCCTGTCTTTTCCCTTCCAGGTGACTCTGCATATGCACTTGGGCCCCATCTCATGACTCCATTCCGGAATCCCCAAACCACAGGAGAGTAAAACTACAATGTTGCACACATACGTACCCGTGGAGTGGTGGAACACACCTTCAGCATCCTGAAGTCCCGTTTCCGATGCCTGGATAAGTCTGGGGGGACCCTTTTGTATTCCCCAAACTTCGAGTGCCAGATCATCGGTGCATGTTTCATTCTGCACAACTTTGCCGAGAGAAAGGGCCTGGAGATTGACATACGTGATGACCTGACCCCCGAACCAGACAGTCCCCCCCTGTTTGAGGATACCCCGTCTGCTGAGGGATCAGCAGTCAGGAGATGCCTCGTGGAACATATCTTTGCACGTTAAACACACACACATTCATCATGGCACAAGGAGAATGCACGCATGCACACCACTGTGGTCCCTAGCACACACACCCCACATCCACATTACATTGGATTAGCCCAAGTACACCGCACGGGACTTGGGAGCAGTAACGCCGCGCCAAGGCTCTAATTATGTTGCTGAACATTCATACACCATTCACATGGCCGAGGGTGACACCCCTTTGCTGGCAGGAGTGGCACCCACATTCACACACCAGTCACACTAATCTGCACGCCTCACTGTGTGCATTATTACCAAAAATAAATAAACACTCTTCACCAGAGCCATAACAACAATAAATAAACACACTTCACCAGAGCCATAACAAAAATAAACACTCTTCACCAGAGCCAAAAAAATAAAAAATAAACAAAACTAGTTGCCCTGACTGCTGCCACGCCCATGGCCACGGCTCCGCAACTGCCTGGTTGACGGTGGGGGGGGGGGGACATAAGGCGTGGGGGGAAATCCACCATGGCTGGAGGCCTGCCCTCTAATGCCACCGCTATACGCCTCAGATGATTGTTGGTCTCCGTCTGGACTCCCACAATGGCAGCTGTGTGGCCCTGGACGGACTAATTTAGGGTCCGCACCTCTGCCACAAGGGTAGCCGTGGTGGTCTGGAGATCCCCCAAGCAGGATATTATTGCTGTGGTATTGGCTGCCACGTCCTGCAGACCATCAGTCATGTGTCCCCTGTCGCCAAGGCTGTCGGGCACTCTACGCAGGTCCTGGGCCATCTCACCCATAAGGCAGGTCTGTGTGTCCTGGGCAGTGGTCAGGGTCACAGGCAGGAATTCCGGTACCCCCCTGGTTTTCCTGGTTGCCTTCCTGGGCCCACGAGAGGCTTCAGGCCTGGCATAGGGGGAGGGACGTGAGGGAGTGGGTGGGTTGGGGATGGAGCCAGAGGGATTAGAGGGAGTTGGTGTGTTGGGGATGGAGACAGAGGGACTCGAGGATCGTTGGCTTGACGTCCGGGATAGGCCAGCTGAGGTGGACGAATCCTCCTGGTAGAGTGACACCTCCTCCCCCAAATGCTCCACATCCTGAATGACCTCCTCACTGGAGGTCTGGCCACCACTCTACTCCACCAATGCCTCTTGCCTTCCCTGGGGGTCAGGGGCATCATCAGACGAAGAGGGTGTGGGACGGGCAGGGGCAGAATCATCAGGGGATGGTGTGGGACAGGCAGGGGCACCAGATGGCACAGCTCCCTCCTGGACATCTGTGGATGACACAAAACATTCACATGTTGGTGAACCCACACACTTGTCACATATTCCCTTCCCCCCCTCACATGCTACACACCAGATAGTAGAAAAAACACACTTACCTGTCCTCAAGGGCGGCTGAACTGAGTCATAGCCCGGCATTCCCTCCACTTGCACCCTGGTAAGGCAGCGGGCAACAACCTCCTCGTCAGGAGTGAGACGGACCCTGGAGGCAGGTCCACCACCAGTGCCCCTGGCATGGCTCGCCATGAGAG
Organism: Rana temporaria; assembly: GCF_905171775.1. Lineage (NCBI taxonomy): Eukaryota > Metazoa > Chordata > Amphibia > Anura > Ranidae > Rana > Rana temporaria. Next base: position 132,226,150 of record NC_053490.1, on the reverse strand, counting down.
ACATCTTTTCCTTAACCCTCCGGCGAAGATCATTTATCTTCTTGCCAATATCTTTGGGCCTACTTGCCTCATTGCCCACGGCATTTACCTGGTCCGTGATCCTCTGAAGGATCTCGTCCCTTCTCCCCTTGCTGGTATTCTTGCTGCGGACCCCATGGAGGCGATCATAGTACCTCTCCATGGCAGCAAGTATTATGCCTTTCTCCTCTGGAGAGAAATTATTTTTGCAGGTCCTAGAACCAGGGCCAGATTAAGAACATCATGGGCCTGGTGCTGAGGATTTTGGTGGGGCCTTTTAGGCTGCATTCACACCTCCGCGACAAGTAACGCCGCGTACGCGGCGTATTTTGCCGCGAATAGTGTAACTTTTTTTTTACAAATCCTTCCTATTGCTTTGTATGGCCGAACGCCAATGCCGCCTGAAAAAAAGGGTCCGGGACTTTTTTTCATGCCGCAGGTGTACGGCGTCTATGAGATGTGAACCATCTCATAGACAGCAATGGGAATTCTCCCCTCCAGCGGCACGAGCGGCCGGCGTCGGGCGTTTTGTCGCGGAGGTGTGAATGGGGTGTAATAAATAATAAATAAATGCGTGGGAATGACATGAACGCAGCCCAGCCAAGGCAAGTGACCAAAGGCACAGAACCCAGAAGGAAGACCGGGTGAAGATGGAAGTGTCCAGGCCCTGCCTGATTCATCACAGCACTGGAGGGCTCAGTCTGAAAATGTAAGTGTACACTAATGTGCTAATATGCTGTGCATACTTGTACGTTGTGGCATAACCTACCCCAGGGCCTCTAAAAAGTAGTAATGTCAGGAAAGTTTACTACCGCTTTATTATCACAGGATCCCAGGAGCCTCTCATGGGGCCCCCCTACTGACCCGGTGGACGGTGGCCCTTGGGCAGTGCCTAAGTGCACAGTTGCCAACATTTAAAAAATATTTTCAGGGCCACTTTTTTATATAAGTGCTATATTTAGAGTAACTGAGATCCCCGATGTTCCTCTATACATCATAGTAGTAATCACAAAATGAAATGAGTACTAATAATGGGGCAGAACAAATATGAGAACTGATATTTCCTTTAGTTGAACTAACAAAAGTGTGTCCATTCTAGAGCTGGTAACATTGAGGATATTCAGTATAATTTTAAAGAACTGTTTTTGTGGGTAAGCGACATAGGGGAGGAGTATGGACGGTATATAAGTGGGAAGTACGTGCAGGTGAGGGAGAGGAATGTGGAGGGTCTAACAGTGGGCACTATGTACAGGAGAGGAGTACAAAGGGTACGGAAAAAAGCACTATGTACAGGAGAGGAGTGTGAAGGGTATGACAATGGGCAGTATGTACAGGAAGAGTGAGGGGGTATGACAGAGGGTAGTACGTACCAGAGAGAAGTGTGGAGGGTATGATGGGGCAGTATGTACAGGAGAGGAGTGTGGAGGGTATGACAGTGGGCAGTATGTACAGGAGAGGAATGTAGACGGTATGATAGTGGGCAGCACAGTGGTGCAGTGAGTAGCACTTTCGCCTAGCAGCAAAAGGTTCGCTGGTTCGAATCCCAACCACGACACCATCTGCCTGGAGTTTGCATGTTCTCCCTGTGTCTGCGTGGGTTTCCTCCGTGTACTCCGGTTTCCTCCCACACTCCAAAGACATGCTGGTAGGTAAATTGGATCTCGTCCAAATTGGCCCAGTATATATGTATATATGTGTGTATGACTGTGTGTCCTTAGTGTGTCATGATCCTACGGGGTAAAAATGACCGCACCAGCCAAGCAGATACTGGCTGGAAAAAGCGCCCAGAGGCGATTCAGTTCGCATGCGTTGCGCTATACAAGTCATTCATTCATTCATTCACTATGTATAGGAGAGGAGTGTGGAGGGTATGACAGTGAACACTATGTATAGGAGAGGAGTGTGGAGGGTATGACAGTGGGCACTATGTATAGGAGAGGAGTGTGGAGGGTATGACAGTGAGCAGTATGTACAGGAGAGGAGTGTGGAGGGTGCGACAGTGGGCACTAAGTACAGGAGAGAAGTGTATGACAGCAGGCACTATGTACAGGAGAGGAGTGTGAAGGGTATGACAGTGGGCGCTATGTATAGGAGAGAAGTGTGGAGAGTATGACAGTGGGCACTATGTACAGGAGAGGAGTATGGAGAGTATGACAGTGAGCACTATTTACAGGAGTGGAAGGATATTTAGGGACTGAGTAGTGGTTAAGCGGGTCATACATGGATTGAAATTACGCCAATTATGCAGAGACCAGCCATAGTCAATCTATGTATGGGCTAGCTGGTTTTACACAAGTCAATCTATTAATCAACTTGAGTACAACCAGCCTGTTTTTTTTTTTCTTAAAACAATCAGTGCTGCCAGCTAAAGTTAGCAACACTGATCATTGTACGCACTGGCAGAACACAATAACACTGCAGGAGTGATTCCCCCATCCACAGGTCAGCAGGTGAAAGGGTGTGTGGGGACAGGCTGGGGAGAGATACTAGTCAGTGGCTGGGTAGGCACTGGTAGTATCAGAGCCAGATACACACAGGTTACATACGCCACGATCGTTAGAGCGAGAACAATAATTCTAGTACTAGACCTCCTCTGTAACTCTAAACATGTAACCTAAAAAAATGTAAAGCATCGCTTAGGATACCAAAAAAAATTGTGCTAACTTAACTAACTAACTGTTTTTTTAATGAATGAAACATTTTTTTCCAAAAAAACATGTTTGAAAAATTGCTGCGCAAATACCGTGCTAGAGCTGCACATTTAATCGTTAAAAAAATCGTGATCTCGATTCAACCCCCCTGACGATCTTCAATGCAGAGTTTGCTGATTCTTTCATGTAACAAGTGGAGAGACTTTCAGCTGTCAAAAGAAAATATCTGGGCAGTCTGCCAAGTTTTTAACAGGAAACATTGTAACTGACACTTCCTTCTTAGATCAAAGGGATACACTTCTGTGTGTAAAGAACAAATCTGGGCAGTCTGCGAAGTTTGTAAACAACATGAAACATTGTAACTAACTAACATTGTAACTAAATTTAACCACTTAAAGTCCAACACTTGTTTCTTAAGTTAAAAAGCAATATTATTTGCTAGAAAATTACTTGGAACTGCCAAACATTATATATATTTTAGCAGAGACTCTAGGGAATACAATGGCTATTGCTGCATTATTTTATGTCACACTGCATTTTCCCACTTCAATGAATAATAAAAACCATAAAAACAAAAAAGTGAAGTTAGCCCATTTTTTGTTTTGTTTTGTTTTAATGTGAAAGATGATGTTACGCCGCAACAATCGTGAGAGAATCGTGATCTATCTTCTAAGCAAAAAAATTGCAATTCTCATTTTAGCCAGAATCATGCAGCTCTATACCGTGCAACATAAAAAGTGCAAAGACCACCATAGAGTCATTTTCTAGCAAAAAACAAATGATGATTTTTACATGTAGTAGAGAAGTGTCAGAATTGGCCTGGGTGACAAGGGGTTAATTACCATAAGTAATATACAAATAATTATTATAAGCACTGTGATCCTATCAGTCTGCTGTAGTGTGTCAGCTTGTATTTATATTGGCTGCTCTGAATGTAGCTTCTGACAGGCTGTGCAAGCAGGCCTGTATCTCCGGAACCATAAATGATAGCCGTCCCATATTTTAACCAGTTGTGGGGTAGGTCTTCCCATGCCTACCCCCAAATGTGGGGTTTCTGTGACCTCTGGTCATCGAGCTACAACCCCCCAAATTCGATCTTAAAAAAAAAAAAATCTTAAAAAAAATAAAATAAATAAAGTTTTTTTTTTTTTTTTGGGCAAATGGGCCTATCTTGAGAAAGGGGCCTGGAGCTGCAGCTCCATCAGCCCCATTGTTAATCCGGCCCTGCCTAGAACTCTGGGCAGACATGTCTCCAATCAGTGCAAAAGTAAAGCCACCAATCCACCAAACCAAACCAAATAGGTGTACTTTTGCACTCGGCGGGCGCATGTCTGGGCGTATTTATGCCCTGGGCGTAAACAGTGGGCCGGCGTAACTCAGGAATAACGCCAGGCGTAGTTGTGAGCATGCGCAGAGGGGCGCGGGACATGCGATCACGTGACGGCGCATGCGCCGTCCGTTCGGCCCTTCATTTGCATGGGGTCACGGTTCATTTAAATGGATCACGCCCACTTCCTTCCTACTTTGAATTACGCTGACTTACGCCGACGAATTTACGCTGCGCCGGCGGAAAAATTAACGCTTCTGATTAGAGAATATGGAGCTTGCCTCTCTAAGTTACGTCGGCGTAATGCATACGAGATGTGCTACGCCGGCATAAAGATGCGCTGATCTACGAGAATCTGGGCCTTAGAGCTTACGTTGCGGCATGTTAAACTTATAATCCACAAATGGCAATTGATGAATGAAGCTACACAACAGAATATCTGGAACAGCAAACGTTGGTGAACTGATCGCTCGTCAGCGTCAGTCACTTCTATGAACACTTAAACGGTTAATAAGGCCTCCAAGTCTCAGCGGGAGGCCAACATGTGTCTCCAGCCTGCGAGGTGGCACTAAGGTGTCTGTCTAAAGGGGAAGTAGGAGTTGAGCGTGTGCTCTCTCACCCGACAGGCCGATCTGCCTGAATTCTCCTCAGAGGGCGAGTTGGTAAAACAGTGCTCCGCAGAACAAGGATCCTGGACGAGGATGCTCCACTGTTTCAGATGTCAGCTGGGCTGCCTCTTCGATCTCCGGAAACACTGGTTGAATACTGGAGTTTTGCTTCCTTCTGGATGGCTGGTCTCTCGGTGGGTTTAGGCCCAGGCTTCTGGCCTAGCAGCACAACTGTGTTGTCAGCAGCTCCGCAGAGGAGAAGAATGCAGGTCCCGAGAGAGCGAAAACAGCCCCTCCCTCTCCTTAAGTAACCTCCCCCATAAGTCTGTGTGGAGGTGTCACATGTTCAAGTGACGCAGGGCATTGTGGGAGTGTAGTCTGTTTCTCCTAAGAGTCAATGGAGTCCATATCTCCTGCTACTTGCTGTCCCACAATGCATCACTTTCTTAAAGGTATCTTACATATTAACAAGCAATAATAAAGTTCCAGCGGGGATGGCCTGTCATTAGACTCCGACAGGATGACCCCGCTACACATGTAATCATCAAACCCCATGAGCCTTTATGACTTCTCTTTAGTTAAAGGGTCTTTTATTGTTGGTAAGCCTGCATTACATCAGGGTCCCCAGAGAGCCCCCCTTACATCAGATTCTCCAGAGAGTCCCCCCTTACATCAGAGTCCCCCGAGAGCCCCCCTTACATCAGAGTCCCCAGAGAGCCTCAGTCTTGCATCAGGGTCCCCAGAGAGGCCTCCTTACATCAGCGTCCCCAGAAAGCCCCCTTACATCAGAGTCCCCAGAGAGCCTCAGTCTTGCATCAGGGTCCCCAGAGAGGCCCCCTTACATCAGAGTCCCCAGAAAGCCTCAGTCTTGCATCATGGTCCCCAGAGATCCTCCCCCTCACATCAGGGTCCCAAGAGAGCCTCCCCCTTACATAAGAGTCCCCAGAGAGCCTTTCTATTACATCCCCACAGAGGATGAAATATCTTGAGGACACCTTAAAGAGGAGCCCATGTAACACCTTTCCAGACTCTGGCAGGTTACAGTCGCACAGAAAGGCTAGTTCTGAGGCTTCTGTTGGTCAAGAGAGGAGCAGTGTAGAAGGGGACCGCCTTGGTTATATATTTTTTTTTTTTTTTAGTCCTCTGCACCCATGGCTATCTAGGAACGAAAACAGACATGGAAAGCTTTCCAGTTGACGATCCACTGGGTTACTGAGTTATGAGAATAGACCACTAGCCAGAACTTGCTCAGTATGCAATTGGTCTGCTGGGCTTTCCTGCATCCAGCATGCTTTCTGAACGGGCATTTAGTGCTGCCGGAGGGTTTGTGGTTTTGTGACAGATAAAAGACAGTGCTAAGTCTGTCCACGGACTTCGTTGACCGGCTGACATTTATCAAAATTAATCTTTCCTGGATTAGCAGCAGCTATCAAATCCCTGATGCTGATGTTGCTGATTAAGGGCCAGATTCTCAGTGGAGATGCTGATTAAGGGCCAGATTGTAAGGAAAGGACGGAGTGTCAGGGAAATGTCCGTAGTAGAAGTACTGGCAATCTTGCCAGTAGAAGAAATGGCCATAGAAGTACTGGCAATCTTGCCAGTAGAAGAAATGGCCATAGAAGAAGTACTGGCAATCTTGCCAGTAGATGAAATGGGAGCCATAGGCTCATCATGTGACAGGAAGATCCTTCCTGATGCCTATTTAAAGAGAGCTCTGACCATCAGGCAGTGCTGACTGGTCTTCAGCTTGTACCCTGATACCCTGAATCTTGCTGTTACCTTGCTGATCTCCTGTTGCTGAACCCGGCTTGCCCTGACCCCGTTCCTGAACTCTGTTATTCCCGGATTACCGGTTTCTGATCCTGGCTATTCACCTGACGCTGCTACCGCCTGCTGCTTGGTACCTCGCTGCCCGCCTTCCACTTGACCCGGCTTTCTGTATGACCCCCGCATCTGCTTCCTGTGCTGAGCCCTGGCAACCCCCAGTGTCTGCGACTTGCTCCTGCGACTTCCTGCTACAAGTCTTCCAGGAACTACACTTCATCTGATATCCAGTGTCGCTGCTCCTGCGGAGTTCCTCCTACTCATCCCGGCTCGCACCTCCCGCTACTGCTGTCGGAGTCTTCATCTGCAGGCACTCGTGTTCCTCCTGTCCCTCGGTGTCCTCTGTTTCATCTCCAGCGGTGCCAGGGCGGGAGATACAAGAGAGGCCGACCTTGTCATCTCAGTCTCCCATCAGGTACGTGACAGTACCAGTCAGCCAGTGATGGAGTCTGAAAGGGAGGTCTCTCTTCTACAAACCCTCTGTCGGACTGTTACCGCACTCTCTCAAACGGTGCAAGGGTTACATAAGGACTTTGTTCAGCTTCACGACCAATTGCAGCTTGCACCCACCCTGGCTTCTACCTCTGAGGACTTGGGAATCAGGCATTCTGCTGCTCAAACCGTGACTTGCAACCATGTTGAACTTTCCTGTTCCCCTGAGCCAAGAGTGCCCTTACCTGAACGTTTCTCTGGAGATCGTAAAAGATTCAGAACTTTCCAAAATGCCTGTGAACTTTACTTCTCTCTGCTACCCCGCACCTTCTCTACGGAAGAAGTTAAAGTGGGATTCCTTATCTCCTTATTGCTGGATGAACCCCAGGCTTGGGCCCACTGGCTTCGAGAGCAACATGATCCTGTCTTGGCATCCGTGAACTCCTTTTTTGCCATGGCTCAACTATATGCTGACCCTTTCCGTCATCACACAGCGGAAGCTACTCTGAGTCACCTGCAACAGGGCTCCAGGCCCGTTGAGGACTATGTATTGGACTTTCGCTTATGGAGCGCTGATACCAAATGGGACAATTCTGCCTTATGTTTCCATTTTCGTCTCGGCTTGTCGGAAGCTATCAAGGATGAGCTAGCCAGGGTGGACACACCTTCTTCCTTGAATGACCCGATTCTTCTTGCTATACAGATTGACCGTCGTCTGCGGGAAAGACAGTCTGAAAAAGCCTTGAATTCCCACTTGTTGCCTGTTCATTCCAAACTTCCTTTACCCGCCTCCTCCGCAGCCATGCCGAAAGACACCCAGAAGGTTCCGCCTGCCAGTTTTCCGAGATCTCCTCTGACTCAGCAAGAACGATCTCGGCGTTATCATAATAGACTCTGCCTCTACTGTGGCGATGAAGGCCATTTCCTTCAGTCTTGTCCTCGAAGACACCGTAGGAGACCCTCTCCTCCATCTCAGATGGTTGCTTCTCCAAGCCTGGGCCAGAACCACACCTCACTACCAATTTCTCTCCAGTTTTCAGGAAAGATCCTTACTGTCCCCGCCATTGTGGATTCTGGGGCTTGTAGCTGTTTTGTAGACTCTTCCTTCGCTACCATGCATGAACTGCCATTGTGCGCCAAGAAAAACAGCTTTTTAGTTCATCTAGCGGATGGTTCAGGTATTAAATCGGGACCCGCCACTCTTGAGACTGCACTTATTCCCTGTTCCACGGCTTCTGGGCATCATGAACTCCTACGTCTGGATGTCATCACATCCCCTCTGTTCCCAGTTATCCTAGGGCAACCCTGGCTGAAGGCACACAATCCTCTCATCAACTGGTCCTCTGGGAAGGTGTCTTTCTCTTCTGATTATTGCAAGAAACACTGTTTTCCTCACACGCCCAGCCCGGGTGAACCATTCCTCTGCATAACTGTGGATCCTGAGACTGCTAAACTTGGGCCTTCCGTCTATCATGAATACCTAGATGTTTTCAGAGAAACAAGTATGTAGGTGAATGAATGACTTCCTCTTGAGCAGCAGTCACTCACAATCCCATCAAAATTGTAGAAAATAAAAAGGTTAGCTTATATAAGGTGAAGAAAAAAAGTATCATGCAAGCCCTGATGAAGCACATCTAGTGCGAAACTAGTTGGCAATATCGCATCTGCTTTTCCTCTAATCATAACCCTCACTTCCTTTTTTGTATAAATCATGTGAATTTGGTCGTGATCATGTATATTTCACTTTGCTAACTTATTTTATGAAATGTGAAACTTTATATTTATATAATTAAATTATTTTTGATATCTAAAAACCTCGTGTTTTGTGCGCCTACCTTCGATACTAAGAGCAACACACCTCACGTAAAAATCCCTAGATGTTTTCAATAAAAAGAATGCCGACACTCTCCCTCCTCACAGACCATACGACTGTCCTATTGAACTGCTACCTGGCGCTGAGATCCCCTTTGGCAGAATTTATCCCCTTTCTGAACTTGAACTTGAGGAATTACAGAAGTATATCAACGAAAACCTTGACAAGGGTTTTATCCGGCCTTCTTCTTCCCCTGCCGGAGCAGGGATATTCTTTGTTGAAAAGAAAGATCACACGCTTCGGCCTTGTATCGATTATCGGGACTTAAATAAGATTACCATTAAAAATCGATACCCTCTACCCCTCATCCCTGAGTTGTTTCAGAGACTGCGTGAAGCACGTGTTTTCTCCAAGTTGGATCTAAGAGGGGCATATAACCTGATCAGAATCAGAGAAGGGGATGAGTGGAAGACGGCCTTTAGGTCTCGTTTTGGTCACTTTGAGTACCTGGTTATGCCCTTTGGGCTTTGTAACGCGCCAGCGACCTTCCAGCACTTTGTGAACGATGTGTTTCGGGACTTTCTTGATGTGTTTACCATCGTTTACTTAGATGACATATTGGTCTTCTCCACTTCCCTTGAGCGTCATCGAGTCCATGTTAAGAAGGTACTAGACAGACTAAGGAAACACCATCTTTATGCCAAAGCAGAAAAATGTGAGTTCGAGAAGTCCACCATTCAGTTCCTGGGTCTTGTTATCTCCGCGGATGGGATTGCTATGGACCCCCAAAAGGTCTCTGCAGTTCTCGAATGGCCAGCCCCGACTGATAAAAAATCTGTACAACGGTTTGTGGGATTCTCCAACTTTTACAGGAAATTCATCAAGAACTTTTCAGGTATCATATCTCCCATCACACAATTAACCAGATCACACACAACCTTCTCATGGACTTTAGAGGCTCAAGCTGCTTTTGAAAAATTGAAGGGCCTTTTTACTTCTGCACCCATCTTGAGACATCCTGATCCTGCTTTGCCCTATGTTCTTGAGGTTGATGCCTCCGAAATTGCTGTGGGAGCCATATTGTCTCAACGACTGGGGACAAAGTCCCTACTTCACCCTGTTGCCTTCTTTTCTAGGAAACTAAGTACCTCGGAAAGGAACTATGACGTTGGTGATCGGGAATTACTCGCTATTAAGTCTGCCCTGGAAGAATGGCGCTATCTTCTCGAAGGAGCGGCCCATCCTATTCCTGTGTTCACCGATCACCAAAATCTTGAATATTTAAGAACAGCCAAGAGACTAAGACCCTGCCAGGCTAGATGGGCTCTCTTTTTTGCAAGATTCTGCTTCCATATTACTTATCGTCCAGGGTCTAAGAACGGGAAGCCAGACGCCCTTTCCCGTATGTTCCTAGACACTGAGGTTCCTCCTAAACCTGATACCATTTTGCCTGCTAAAAATTTTCTTTTGTTACAGAGTGATCTCATCTCGCAAATCAAGTCAGCAATCCAGAACCATCCTCCACCTCCGGAACTCCATCTTCAATGTAAGGAAGGGCTCTACCACTGTGAGCAAATTTTTGTTCCTGAGCACCTACGAACGGCAGTTCTTTACATGTGCCATGACCATCCCTTGGCAGGGCACTTTGGAGCCTATAAGACCTCAAATTTGGTCCTGCGCTCCTTCTGGTGGCCCCACTTGTTGCAAAACTGCAGGGACTATGTTAAATCTTGCACAACATGCCTTCGGAATAAGTCTGATAGGGCTAAGAATTGGGGCCTATTGGAACCCCTTCCTGTTCCTGACAAATTGTGGTCTATGATCTCTATGGACTTCATTGTCGAGTTACCCCCTTCCGAAGGGTTTACCACCATTTTTGTAATTGTGGATCGGCTATCTAAGATGGCCCACTTTGTGCCCCTGAAAGGTACCCCTTCTGCAGCGGAAACTGCCTTTTCCTTTATCAGAGAAGTTGTACGCCTACACGGCATTCCTGCTAACATCACCTCTGACCGTGGGGTGCAATTTACATCCCGATTTTGGAAGTCCCTATGTGAAGCTCTGGGCATTAAACACTGTTTGTCCTCTGCCTATCATTCTCAGACTAATGGGCAAACAGAGAGGACAAACCAGACTCTGGAGCAGTATCTGCGTTGTTTTTCATCATTCGCACAAGATGACTGGGCCTCTCTCTTGCCGTTAGCAGAGTTTGCATACAATAATTCTATTCATTCTGCAATCAAACAAACCCCTTTTTTTGCTAACTATGGGTTCCACCCATCCTTTTTGTCTGATGTTCCCCAGGAATCCTCAGTCCCAGCAGTACAGGATCGTCTGGACTTCTGGAGGTCCAACAACCAACTCTTGCTGGAAACCATCACTAAAGCCCAAGAAAGCAACAAAAGGTTCTTCGATAGGAGGAGGAGAGGTAACCTTGACCTTCAACCAGGAGATAAAGTGTTGCTTTCCACTGCAAATTTAAAGTTGGCTTGCCCCTCTAAGAAATTAGGACCCAGGTACATTGGCCCATTTCCTGTTAAGAAGAGGGTTAATGCTGTTACCTTTGAGCTTAGCCTGCCGGGAAGTTTGAGGATTCACCCAGTGTTTCACGTCTCCCTCTTGAAACGATCCATTGCTAACCCCTTCCCTGATCGTGAACCCGAAGCCCCAGCCCCTGTGCTTGTCGAAGGAAACAAGGAATTTGTGGTCGAAACCGTTCTGGATTGCAGGAAGCGAAGGGGTCAAACCCAGTTTCTAATCAAATGGAAGGGCTACGGCCCGGAAGAAAATTCTTGGGAACCGGCTTCTAACATACATGCACCAAGATTGGTGCAAGCCTTTTTTCAACGCCACCCAGAAAAGAGAGCCCTGAGGGGCATCCAGAGGCTGCCCGTAAGGGGGGGGGCAATGTAAGGAAAGGACGGAGTGTCAGGGAAATGTCCGTAGTAGAAGTACTGGCAATCTTGCCAGTAGAAGAAATGGCCATAGAAGAAGTATTGGCAATCTTGCCAGTAGAAGAAATGGCCATAGAAGAAGTACTGGCAATCTTGCCAGTAGATGAAATGGGAGCCATAGGCTCATCATGTGACAGGAAGATCCTTCCTGATGCCTATTTAAAGAGAGCTCTGACCATCAGGCAGTGCTGACTGGTCTTCAGCTTGTACCCTGATACCCTGAATCTTGCTGTTACCTTGCTGATCTCCTGTTGCTGAACCCGGCTTGCCCTGACCCCGTTCCTGAACTCTGTTATTCCCAGATCACCGGTTTCTGATCCTGGCTATTCACCTGACGCTGCTACCGCCTGCTGCTTGGTACCTCGGTGCCCGCCTTCCACTTGACCCGGCTTTCCTTATGACCCCGCATCTGCTTCCTGTGCTGAGCCCTGGCAACCCCCCAGTGTCTGCGACTTGCTCCTGCGACTTCCTGCGACTTCCTGCTACAAGTCTTCCAGGAACTACCCCTCATCTGATATCCAGTGTCGCTGCTCCTGCGGAGTGCCTCCTACTCATCCCGGCTCGCACCTCCCGCTACTGCTGTCGGAGTCTTCATCTGCAGGCACTCGTGTTCCTCCTGTCCCTCGGTGTCCTCTGTTTCATCTCCAGCGGTGCCAGGGCGGGAGATACAAGAGAGGCCGACCTCGTCATCTCAGTCTCCCATCAGGTACGTGACACAGATTCTCAGTGGAGATACGACGGCGTATCTCCAGATACGCCGTCGTATCTCTGAGTTGCGCCTTCGTATCTATGTGCCTGATTCATAGAATCAGTTACGCATAGATTTCCCTTAGATCCGACAGGCGTAAGTCTCTTACGCCGTCGGATCGTAACTGCATGTTTACGCTGGCGGCTAGGGGCGTGTACGCTGATTTACGCGTCTAAATATGTAAATCAGCTAGATACGCGAATTCACGAATGTACGCCCGGCCGACGCAGTACAGTTACGTCGTTTACGTTAGGCTGTTCCCGGCGTATAGTTACCCCTGCTATATGGTGGCGTAAGTGCGGGGTACCAATGTTAAGTATGGCCGTCGTTCCCGCGTCGAAATTTGAAAAAGTTACGTCGTTTGCGTAAGTCGTCCGTGAATGGGGCTGGACATCATTTACGTTCACGTCGAAACCAATGACGTCCTTGCGGCGTATTAGGAGCAATGCACACTGGGAAATTCCACGGACGGCGCATGCGCCGTTTAGGAAAAACGTCAATCACGTCAGGTCACAGAACATTAACATAAAACACGCCCCCCTGTCCCACATTTGAATTAGGCGGGCTTACGCCGGCCGATTTACGCTACGCCGCTGCAACTTACGGAGCAAGTGCTTTGAGAATACAGCACTTGCCCGTCTAAGTTGCGGAGGCGTAACGTAAATCGGATAGATACGCGGATCTACGTGAATCTACCCCTAAATGTTTTTGAGATGTGGAATCTGTGGAAGACTGTCTAAGCTGCCTAGCTTTGTGGGTGTTGATTTTATCGTGAATACATTTTGGTATAGGTTTCATGGGCACAATTAACACCCAAGGACCAATTTTTCCACACCTGTTTGACAGGTGCATATAATAAAACATTTTGACAGCAAGGCCAATTCTTGCTTTCATCATGAGTACCACTACAGGGTTATGGTGTGAAGTCACCACCAACACCCAAAGCGAAACAGACACCAGGATGTATCCATAAAATCTCTAATTTTGTTATGAGTGCACTAAATTGTGGCCTCATGATACAGACTGGTTTCCTAAGCCGTTGTTTATAAAAATAAAGAAAGCTTGCAGGGAAAATGTAATTTTTTGGCTTTAAAAATGTAATTTTTGCTGCAGCAAATTCTAAAGACGGTACATATGTGCCACTTTACAGGCAGACTAAGGGGACCCCCAGGCACTATATTTAAATCACTGTTTATTAAAAATTATAATTTTTGAAATATTTTTTTGTCATTGATACATGTCCCCTAGGGCAGTACTCTGGCCCCCATACCCTTTGTATATAAGCCTTCAAAATGGGCACTTTGGAGTTTTCCAGTTCGGGTCCCATAGACATAGGTGTGTGAAGCCTATTGCATTGGGGTGTGCACCCAAAGCTCAAACACACATGCCTTTCCCTGCAGCCTCAGCTACATGGGACAGTGAATGGATGGGAAGTGCTGTGCGCTAAGAGATTTCCTGTTCATTCACAAACTGAAGCATACTAAACAGAGTCACGGAACGATGTTTGACCACTCAGTTCTCAGTCTTAGAGCCGGCGGGGGACAGATGCAGCATCAGACCGATGCTGCACCCACCTAGATAAGTATAGTTTTTAAAAAAGGGTAGAATTGCAGGAAGCAAATGAAAATAAATCCATCTGCTCTTAGTGAAAATGGCTACTCTGATATGAATAGGGAAGAAGGGGTATGTAAAGAATACAAAGCCTGCAATTATCTACCGTTTGTTTGAAGATTGCCATTACTAAACAGTTGAATTTTTTTTTGTGTGTACTAGCTTTCCCCCACCGTTTTAAATTGTAAGTTCTCATGAGCAGGTCCCTCCAAACCCTCTTGTATTGAGCTGTATTGTAACTGTATTGTCTCTCTTTATTCTGTAAAATGTTGTGCAAACCATTGGTCCTATATACAGTATCTCACAAAAGTGAGTACACCCCTCACATTTTTGTAAATATTTTATTATATCTTTATATGTGACAACACTGAAGAAATTACAATTTGATACAATGTAAAGTAGTGAGTGTAAAGCTTGTATAACAGTGTAAATTTGCTGTCCCTTCAAAATAATTCATCACAGCTACTAAAGTCTAAACTGCTGGCAACAAAAGGTGAGTACACCCCTCAGTGAAAATGTCATATTGGGCCCAATTAGCCATTTTCCCTCCCCAGTGTCATGTGACTCGTTAGTGTTACAAGGTCTCAGGTGTGAATTTGGAGCAGGTGTTTTAAATTTGGTGTTATCGCTCTCACGCTCTCATACTGGTCACCGGAAGTTCAAAATGGCACCTTATGGCATAGAACTCTTTGAGGATCTAAAAAACATAAAGATGGCCTAGCCAAAAAAAAGATTTCCAAGACTCTGAAACTGAGCTGCAGCATGGTGGCCAAGGCCATACAGCGGTTTAACAGGACAGGTTCCACTCAGAACAGGCCTTGCCATTGTCGACCAAAGAAGTTGAGTGCACGTGCTCAGCATCATATCCAGAGGTTGTCTTTGGGGAAATAGACATATGAGTGCTGCCAGCATTGCTGCAGAAGTTGAAAGGGTGGGGGTTCAGCCTGTCAGTTCTCAGACCATATGCCGCACACTGCATCAAATTGGTATGCATGGTTGTCGTCCAAGAAGGTAGCCTCTTCTAAAAATGATGCCCAAGAAAGCCCGCAAAGAAGAGATGGATTACTGGAACCATGTTCTGTGGTCTGACGAGACCAAGATAAACATATTTGGTTTAGATGGTGTCAAGCGTGTGTGGCAGCAACCAGGTGAGGAGTACAAAAACAAGTGTGTCTTGCCTACCGTAAAGGATGGTGGTGGGAGTATTATGGTCTGGGGCTGCATGAGTGCTGCTGGTACTGGGGAGCTACTGGGGAGCTACACTTCATTGAGGTAACCATGAATGCCAACATGTACTGTGACATAATGAAGTAGAGCATGATCCCCTCTCTTCGGAGACTGGGCCGCAGGGCATTAGTCCAACATGTGTAGGTGTGTGTGAATCTGCGCTTAGAATTTTAAATACTGGTAAAGATTGTGAAAATATAAATAAACAATTTGAAAATAACTGCAGCCTCTACTTGTTACTATGACCATAGGTGAAGTAAAATAAATGGAGAGAAGAGATAGTCGGTATGGCGCTGTTCTATGTGATGTCATAAATAGTTAAAAAATATGAAAAAACATCATGCTATATAAATATAAAAAAAATGTAAAATAAATAAGTATCCAGAATACAGTATAAATAGTAAAAAAGTGAATGCGTGCTTGGTGCAACTAATGGAAGTGTGCAATATAACAAGGTGTGCAATGAATATAAAATGAGTGCAATCAATACAAAAAAGCTGGTGCAGACATATTAAAGTGCATATGAAATCCTGTGTAACAAATATCAAACGGCTATGAAAAAGTCCATTGTTGGCAGGTGAAAAACAGGAAAAGAATTCTGAAAAGAATTTCCCTCGTGCTGGATATTTATAAATGTGTGCTTGGTGAAAGTGACACTTTTAATAACCAGTGGGTGGACACTGCAAAGCCCGCACTCAGGGGCAGGCTGGGCCAGGGGTCAGGCATGCATTTGCCCCCTGGGCTGCTCTAATATTCTCTACAAAGGCTGCCGTGTTGCCATCTCAGAACCGCACATGCGCAGTTTATGAGCTGGCCGAGTGCAACAGCTATATCCAGTACAGTGAGCCAACGATGTCTTCTCTGTCTCAGGGACGACAGTCTTGTTACACAGAACCCAGCCCCTCCCTCCTCCACACAATTGGCTGGCAAAGGCTCTCTCTTCCCCCACCCACACTCTGGGCAGCCCGTGTGCTGTCTGTGAAGAGGTTGTGTGGGCGGGAAAGTTAAATCTGAGCAGTCGGCTGGAATCCAGTGAGTCTCCTGGGAGGCTGGGACCACACAAGTAAGCGAGCTCCTCCTCCCTCTCTCTCTGCAGCTTAAGTTTTTTTTGTTTTTCTAGCAGTCTGTGACAGTACCTTGCCCTAGGTGTTATGATGTGGGCTCACACTGACATGCTGCAGTTTGTCTGCAGTGCTGGCAGTCTTCCTGCATGTTGCCCCTATTCCCATAGAGGTTGCACATTTTTAATGCATGTTCTGAAAGTGCACAAAACGTCCTGCATGCTGCATCTTTGGTGCAATTCCAGAAAATGCAGCAAAAATGTGCAACCTGAGGGACTATGACTGTGGAAAACTGCCAGTACACCAGTGTGAGCCCAAAGACTTGTATTCACTTGCAGCAGACACTGTCACTCCACTGAAAAATGTTTTAACCCCCTAAATGCCAATCCCTCCAAGTAATGGCATGGTTCACTTTGAATTCCACCTTATTTCCATTACTGTCTGTAGGTATGCTCTCAACTTATTGTTTGCACATCTAATACCTAAAGAGTTCTGGAAATAAGGTGGAGTAAAAAGTGAATTTTTACACCTAAATGGAGCACCCCTTTCAGAAGATTTGAGGATATTATTAAACCCAAAAGGCTGGTGGACTTAAGCCACCATAGACAAATTGAATTTTCTGTTGAACCAGTAGAATTTCAATCTATGTGCAGACTGGTTGTACATAATTCAATATATCAACTGATTTCAGTACAACCAGCGTGTCTTTTTGTTTGCAATCACTGCTGGCTGCTATAGCTGCCAGCAGTGATCACTGTATTCTGATGACTGGAAAACGTTCACCCCCACAGAGAGTGACCCTTTTTCACTGCCCCCACAGAGTGACCCCTTCGCACTGTGGGCAATGTGGAGTAGTCTCTCTCTCTGTGCAGGCAGTGTCAAGTGGTCTCTCTCTCTCTCTCTGTGTGCAGGCAGTGCCAAGTGGTCTCTTTCTCTCTCTCTCTGTGCAGGCAGTGTCAAGCGGTCTCTCTGTGTGCAGGCAGTATCAAGTGGTCTCTCTCTGTGCAGGCAGTGTCAAGCGGTCTCTCTCTCTGTGCAGGCAGTCTCAAGCGGGCTCTCTCTCTCTGTGTGCAGGCAGTGTCAAGCGGTCCCTCTCACTCTGTGCAGGCAGTGTCAAGCGGTCCCTCTCACTCTGTGCAGGCAGTGTCAAGCGGTCCCTCTCACTCTGTGCAGGCAGTGTCAAGTGGTCTCTCTGGGGCAATATGGAACAGTCTCCCCCTCTCTCTCTCTCTCTCTGTGCGGCGAATGGGGTGTAGATGTATGGTGAGCAGATTCGGTGGTTCAATGGGCCACTTGACTGGACTTGCCCCCCAGGCTTGACTGGACTTGCCCCCCTGCGGGCCGCACTCACCGAATAAACACCCCCACTTGGGGTATGGAACCTTCACAGTGCAAGCCACTGTGTCGCTCTCTGGCAATCAAACCAACCTTTTTGCTGTTCTTAGTAAAAATCGCATATAGTCCTATTAGGAAGTGTTGTGGCGTTCTGCTGCTCGACCGTTTTGTCTGCTGACTTCCTACATTAGTCCAACATGATAACAGGGACGGACTGGGAATAAAATCCAGCCCTGGAAAAAATTTCATACCAACCCCACAGCATTATTATACCAACGTAACAGCATAGCGTCATCATTTTCTTGTTCATGAAAGGAAAAACCATACATTTTAAAGCACATTTGAAGAGTGTATTATATATAGATAAGACAGATATGAAAGCACATAGGGCTTTATATTTATAAAAGCAAATTTCCGGTAAAAGTGGTCAATCATGAAGGGGGACCCTAGGAACGTGGGGGGGGGGTCCCATTCCGCCAAAAGAATACACTAAGGTAAGGGGGGTGGGTTACTGATATACGGGGGAAACCTTTATATCAGTGCCCCCTTTAATTATCATATTCACTTCCCCCTTACATCAGTGACCCCCCTCAGACTGGCCTAGCGGTGCTGTCACTGACCTCCTCTCAGGTGCACCGTGCAGGGCTCAGTCAGTCTGCTCCAGCTCGGTGGCTCTAGTTTTATCCTATATAGTCTCCTCTCCACAGTCCACACACATTTGACTTCTCCCATGACCCCCATCCCGACTCCCTCAGAGACTGAAGACATGATACAGGAGATGGTCAGAGGCTGCAGACATGATACAAGAGCTCAATGCAGCCTCATCAGTGCCCATCAAATGCAGCCTCATCAGTGCCCATCAAATGCAGCCTCACTGTGCTCATCAAATGCAGCCTCACTCTGCCCACCATTGCAGTCTCACTGTTCTCATAAAATGCAGCCTCACTGTGCCCATAAATGCAGCCTCACTGTGCTCATCAAATGCAGCTTTACTGTGCCCACCATTGCAGCCTCACTGTGCCCATCATTGAAGCCTCACTGTGCCCATCATTGGAGCCCCATTGTGCCCATCAAATGCAGCTTTACTGTGCCCATGAATGCAGTCTCACTGTGCCCACGAATGCAGCCTCACTGTGTCCATCATTGCAGCCCCTCCTATGCCCCATATCCCAGTCTGCAGTCCCTGTCTGTGGGAAGGTATGTTGTTGATGCTCGGTACGGTACCTTCCATGCCAGCAGGATATCCATGATCGCCATCAGCAGGCAGGGTCTGTTCTCATTTGGATAGGGACAGATCCAGATGGAGTGGTCCCTGGCCACCTGCACCTTCAGCCGTCCTCATTTTCTGCCCCCAGTCAGCCTGTCCTCTGGTCCTGGGCAAGTGAGTGCACTGGGTGAGAGCTGGAGAGCAGAGAGCACTGGTGGGGTTGGAGAGCACATGGGTGGGGGCAAAAAGCAGGGGGAGTGGAGATCACAGGGATGGGTAGCGGAGAGCGCTGGGGGGGGCTTGAGAGCACTGGGGGGAGTACTCATTTTTGTTGCCAGCGGTTTAGACATTATTGGCTGTGTGTTGAGTTATTTTGATGGTACAGCAAATTTACATTGTTATGCAAGCTGTACACTCACTACTTTACATTGTAGCAAAGTGTCATTTCCTCAGTGTTGTCACATGAAAAATATTTACAAAAATGTGGAGGGGGTGTACTCACTTTTGTGAGATACTGTAAATCCTGTATACTTATTATAATTATTATAAAGCCTATATACACTTACGTCTTAACTAGGGTTATCAGTTAGGTCAGAAAATAATGTGATTGGTGATATATGTCAGTACTATATACTGCTATTCTTCTTCTAGCACCTTTACTATTCAGTCTTTGTACCTGTGTTTAGTAAAGGGTTTAGGTTAGGTTTGTCTAAATATCCTGGCTCATTCCTATCTTTCTTGCAGTGTAAGTAAGTCATTTATTACCAGTGGTTGAAAATCAACTAAACAATATATCACCTCCACCCCTCCTACAGACGGAAAATATCAAAACAGGCAGTATAACCTCAGGCACACAAAATTCTGTTGTCAGCATCATTGTCGCCTACAACATGGGAAATCCGTGGGTAGAAAAACAGAAGATGGGTATTTGATAACCAGAACTGGTTTTTTTTTGTAACTCAAGTAACATTCACCTGCTAAGGTTTTTACAGAAATATCAAGCCACTACATATTTTTTTATAGTAAAGTAAACAAAAAAAATTCACATGAATTCCTAAGGACTCATCATACACCACACACTAGTTTTACTTTATATCCTACTTTTTTTATACGCCTTTGAATATTATACTTACACAGATTTCATAAATACTAAACGCCGGACCGTTTTCAGCGGACATGTCCGCTGCGTCCGCTGCCGGATTTTGGTCTGATGGTTGTACACACCATCAGACAGAAATCCGCGCGGACACGATACTCGGTGACGTGTCCGCGCCGTCGCTGCGACCATGACGTGTGCGTCCCTGGAAGGTCAATGCTTCCACGCATGCGTTGAATCACTTCGACGCATGCGAGGGCTTTCGGCCAATCGGACATGTCCGGTGAGTCTGTACAGACGACCGAACATGTCCGACGGACAGGCTTCCAGCAGACATGTTTCTTAGCATGCTAAGAAACATTTGTCCGCTGGAAACTGTCCGATCCGCCGGAAAATTGTCCAGTCGGACGTACAGACGACCGAACATGTCCGATGAAACTGGTCTGCGGACCAGTTTCAGCGGACATGTTCGGTCCTGTGTACGGGGCCTTAGAGGAAACTAGAATTGGGGAAAATATGCATTGTGAAGCGCCTTCTAAAATGTTTAAGTTATTAATAAAGTGTTAAAGCTTCAATCCACATAATCTCAACCTCAAAACTCCAAGCTGTTGATAAATTCAGGTACCTGGGAGTAATGGTTCACTTTAAATCATATATCCCTATCAATCTCCAATCTATAATCTTAGCTCTTAAGAATAAAAATAACTAAACAACAGATGAATTTGCCATTTGACCGAATGGAAAATCCATTGAAAACTGTTTCTTTCCCCAAGATCCAATATGTCCTGACTCCTCGCCAAAAAAATTCAACTGGACCTGTTTAGGAAAATGTATACTATTTGTATTTCCTTTTCTTTGGCAAGAAAAAAACTCAATCTCTCCTCTCCACCCCTCCTCTGGTCCTCTGCACAGATTGCATGCTTCCCCTCCCCGTTACTTACATTTTTTGTTTTGTTTTTTTAATTATCTGGCCCTGTCCCCTTTGCCCAGGGGAATAACATTGGGGCATCATCGGGAGGCACGCTGGTTGGACCCAGAACAGCTGGCAGCCTCTCGATGTCACATCAAAACATGGCAGAGCGGAACCAAACGCTACCAGAAGAGAAGACAACGCTGGAACCGCTGGGAGGGTGAGTATCTGAAATGTAAAGAACTCGCTACCTGTGAGAAATGGTTCAACTGTCCTTTAAATACTATGGCCCGGATTCACAAGGCACTTACGCCGACGTATCTCGAGATACGCCGCGTAAGTGTAACTATGCGCCGTCGTATCTGTGCGCCGTGCCCACAATCTGAGATACGCCTAAAAATAGGCTTCCTACGACCGACGTAACTTGCCTACGCCGTCGTATCGTGGGCGCATATTTACGCTGGGCACATTTTTCGGTCCCATTGATTGTTTGCACATATGCAAATGAGGGAGATACGCTGATTCACTAACGTAGTTGCACCCGGCACATAATATACGTGGTTTGCGTAAGGCGTACGTCCGGCGTAAAGTTATTCCCCATATAGGAGGCACAACTTATGCAAAGGTATGGACCAGGGAACACAGCCGTCGTATTTTACGTTGTTTACGTAGTACGTGAATAGGGCTGGGCGTAGGTTACGTTCACGTCGTAGGCAGTGACCCGTAGTATCTTAGGGAGTAGTTCCGACGTGATTCTGAGCATGCGCACTGGGATGCGGCCACGGGACGGTGCATGCGCCGCTCGTTTTAAGTACTTCTATGGCGCTTGGCCCATCATTTGCATGGGGTCACGCCTCATTAGCATGGCTCACGCCCACTTCCACCTACGCTGGCTTACGCCGAATAAACCCAGCGTAGATTTGAGAGTGAGTGGGAGCACTGGCTTCCTGAATACTGTACTTGCCTCTCTGCGCTGCGTAGGTGTAGCGTATATTCGATACGCTACGCCGGCATAAATATGCGCCAATGTATGTGAATCCGGGCCAATATCCATATCACTCTCCAACCTATCATCCCAGCTTTTAAGAATAAAAAACTAAGCAACAGAGGAATTTTCCATATGATCTGATGGGAAACCCATTGGCCCGGATTCAGAGAGCAATTGCGCCGATTCACAACGTTACGGGAGCCCTGCGTACGCAGTTTACGTCGTTTCGGTACGGCGTTTTTTTTGCGTAAGGCTGCCCCTTCTTTTTTTTTTTCAGATTTTTATTTTTAATTAAACAAGACAAAAAAAATACAATAAACAATTACAAACAAACATAAAAAAAATCTACATTTAAAGAGGGCAGGAATATAATCCAAGTGCCATTATGTAGCTTTTACCACATTACAGGAGGGGAATGAATAGGTAACATAATGAATCCAGAGCTTCCAGAGAAAGATGCCTACACATCCAAAAGATTAAAATTAGATTGCCCGTTAACACAAAGAAAAGCTGAGTTCTTAAAACCTTTTGGGCCATCTAAAAGCTTTTGTAAACATATTCAGGCGTTACAAATGCCACCATGGTTTAGGACTTAACAATACTGCAATATTTTCATGTGTGAGTAGGTCAGTGGTTCTCAACTCCTGTCCTCAGGGCCCAGGTTGATGGGGAAATTAAATCAAGGGGTTACATTTAAAGTGGTTGTAAACATGAAATATGAAGAAAGAATATCCCTCTGTAGTGTGTACTTGTCTTAATTAAGAGCACTAACTGTCATTTCTGTCTGCTGCTTCATTTCTCTGCTATCCACATAAATAACTTTCCTGATGTCAAGAGAAAAATGGTCACGGGAGGAACCTCCAGCACATAGCCGTCGTTTCGGTACGGCGTTTTTTTGCATAAGGCTGCCCCTTCTATAGCAGGGGCAGCCAATGCTAAAGTATACCCGTCGTTCCCGTGTCGCGAAATTTGAAATTTACGTTGTTTGCGTAAGTGAATCGTGAATGGTGCTGGACGCCATTCACGTTCACTTTGAAGCAAATGACGTCCTTGCGACGTCATTTACCGCAATGCACGTCGGGAAAGTTTCCCGACGGAGCATGCGCACTACGCTCGGCGCGGGAACGCGCCTAATTTAAATGATTCCCGCCCCCTACGGGATCATTTAAATTGCACGCGCTTACGCCGGGCATTTTGCCGGAGCGCCCTCGCAATTTACAGAGCTACTGCTCCGTGAATCGAGGGTAGCGCAGAAAATTTGCGGGGGCGCAGGGCAAAAACGGTGCCCTGCGCCTACGTAAAAAATGCGCATATCTTACTGAATCTACCCCATTGAAAACTTTTTTCTTCTCCAACATCCAACGTGTCCTGGTCTATGTCCCCTGTAAGATTCAATTGGACTTGTTTAGAAATGTTGATACTATCTATATCTCCTTTTCTTTGGCAAGAAAAAAAGCCAAAGGATTGCATTGAAAGCTCTGAGAATCCCAAAACAGATTACATGCTTGGCATTCCCCTGTTTCCACTACTGCTTACTGGCAGCTCAATTTAGGAACATTGATGACTAGCTTGTTCCAACATCCGATAACATTTGTACCCCCACTGAAGCCACCATTGTTCCCTATGAATTCTTAGGCCCTGTACACACGACCGAGAAACTCGACGGGCAAAACACATCGTTCCTTGTTCGGCTGTCAGAAAACTCGTCGAGCCAAATGTTCCCATTGCCCAACGAGGAAATAGAGAACATGCTCTCTTTTTGGCTCGACGAGTTTCCCGACGGGTTTCTCGGCGAAAAGTGTACACACGACCGGTTTTCTCGGCAGAATACGTCTCCCATCGAGTTTCTTGCTGAATTCTGACGAGAAAACCAGTCGTGTGTACGGGGCCTGACAGGGGGAAAAAATGGTCTGTCAAAAAGGAAAAAAAGAGAAGAAAAAGAATTTCCAGGTGATCTGCTGTCTCCAGAAACAGGGGGAGGGGGGGACACCCGGTGTATATTAGGACCTGGGGTCTCTTCATCCCTGTACAAAGGGAAAAAAGAAGAATGGACCCGATAAAATGTATAACTTATAATGTCAGAGGGTTAAACTCCCCACAGAAGCGACATACGGTGTTACGGGGACTAGAAAGAATGGGCGCAGAAATAATTGTCTTACAAGAGACCAATCTGGCATTGGACACCAACATTAAATTATATTCCAGGAAGATTACTATATGGTATTACGGAGATTCCCCTACAAAAAGGGCAAAGGGGGTGGCAATAGGCTTCAGGAAAAACGTTGGCTTTGAGATTGAGGACAGAAAGGTTGACCCAGAATGGAAGATTTCTGTTCCTGAGAGGAACTATATTAGGTATAAGATATACTTTGGCAAATGTATATTGTCCCAATAAGCATCCTAAAAAATATCTGTTAGAGATTTTAAAGAAACTGGAAGAATTTAAGAAAGGATCTAAACTTTACCATGGATAGTAAATTAGATTCCACTACCGGGGCTGTAGATAAAGAAAAAAAAGAACTAAGAAGGATAAAAGGAAAATGATATGAACATCAATTAGTAGATGTCTGGAGGATTCAAAATCCTAGTGTAAAAGATTTCACATATCATTCAATAACACACGGAATGTACTCCAGACTGGACTATATACTGATCGAACACAGAGCACTGGAGGTAGTTATGGAGACATCAATAGAAATAGCTACAATATCAGATCATGCTCCAGTGACTATGAAGCTAAAATTAAAAAGGGAAACGGTGGTGGTTTCAGCGGTCCAGGGCCAATGCGGCTGTCTGTCTGGAGGGGCCCATGGTGGGATCTCTTGCGGAGCTGAGTAACCTGGTATATAGGGGCCCCTCGGCGTACCCTTCTCTTCCGACTTCGACGAGAACGACTCTGCGAGTTTGGGGAGTGGCCAGGTGTCGGTTTCTGTGTCCTGGCAGGTGGTCACCGGATTGCCCTTTGTGGGGGAATCCTTCACTTCCTCACTTTAGGACCGTACCGGACCCACATCTTTGGGCCCGCTTTCGCATCAGGGTATTGCGGGACATTTTCCTGGCGGGGTCCCGCCTTTCGTTCTGGGCTTTGACGGACAAATTTAACCTTCCTGCTTATATGAGGTTCCGGTATTACCAGCTGCGCCATGCAGCCGGGGCACAGTTTCTGTCGCCCCCCCAGTCTAAAGGCGGACCCTATCGAGGAGATGTTGTCACAGAAGTCTCTCGAAAAAACTCTGTCTTCACTGTATATGGTCGTTTTACGGAAAGACTCGCCTAAGATGGACGCCCTGTGGGATAAGTGGAAATTAGACTTACCTGACCTTGATAGGGAGACATGGGAGGAATGCTTTGAAGATAGTTCTAAACTGGTAATATCGTCCAGGGATAAGCTGATTCAAGCAACATTTTTACACAGGGTGTATTACACACCTCGGAGGCTGCACAGAATTTACCTGTGCCGGTCACTGGACTGCCCACCGTGTCATTCCCCTGATAGCACCTTTTTCCACATGTTTTGGACCTGTCCCAGACTGTCGGCCTACTGGGCTGCGGTGGGAGAGTCTATTAATGTCTGCCTTCAACTGGATATTCCTTTGTCGGTCGAGTTGGCCCTGTTGGGAGTGCAGGATGATGAGCAGAGGCCTAGATATACGAAGACACTGATCTCGCTGCTGCTCTTTTATGCAAAGAAGGAAATCCTCTTGAGGTGGACCTCTCCCTTGCCCCCCACAGTACGCTCATGGGAGGACTCAGTTAATGCAGTTCTGCCACTTTATAAGCTGACTTATATGAGTAGAGGGTGTCCATTGAAATATGAAAAGATCTAGAGGCCATGGACAGATCCTATGTATGTACCCTGTCCTTGAGTGTAGAGAGGAATAGGTGAGCCACTCTTTGAGTGGACGTGCTGGCCCTCCCCCTCCCCCTTCCCCTCTTCTCCCTCCCCCTTCCCCTTCCCCTCCTCCCCTTCCCTTCCTTGCTTAGGTGATGGTTTCCCCCATAACTATGCCCCCTGTGGGTGTGCCATTCTGTATTGACTATTTGGTTTTGGTTTTGTTTCTCAGTTTTTTTTTGTTTGCTTGTGAGTGGTGACATTTTGTGTTAATTATTGTCATGACTTGATTGTGTCATACCATATTTGTGCTTTTCCCAATAAAGACCAACCTTGTTGTTAAACATTTAAAGGGGAAGCACCGGGGAGAGGAACATGGAGAATAAGTAAAGATATAATTGAAGACCAAGAAATTGAGAAGATTATAAAAACAGAAATTGACCAGTATTTCCTGATTAATGACAAACCAGAACTATCTAAAGCAACAATTTGGGAAGAACATAAGGCTGTTATAAGGGGCCAATTGATAGCCATTGGGGGTAGAAAAAAAAAGAAAGAGAAATTAATATGAACAAAAATCTTAAAAGAAATTTATGATCTGGAACAAAAACATAAAAGACATGTGGAAAAAAGGGAACTACTGAAAGATCTCATGGAGCAAGAAAGGAGTTTAACCACTTAAGGACCTTTAGGCAGCTAAAGGACCTGGCCAGTTTTTGCGATTCGGCACTGCGTCGCTTTAACTGACAATTGCGCGGTCATGCGACGTGGCTCCCAAACAAAATTGGCGTCCTTTTTTTCCACAAATAGAGCTTTCTTTTGGTGGTATTTGATCACCTCTGCGGTTTTTATTTTTTGCGCTATAAATAAAAATAGAGCGGGGCGTGGCCGCGGCATGGACGTGTGAGGACGTGTCTGTAGGGAGCTCCGTCCGCACGCCGCTCTAACAGCATCCACAGCAGACATCCGCCGGGTCCTTTTGCTCCACAAATATGCCGGCTAAGCAGCGGAAGACCTCGCCGCAACCACAGCGATCCTCCCGGCACCGATCCGGTTCTCTGGACGTTTATTTCATGGAGCGGGGACGCGCTCCTGAGACTCCCAAGATGGCGCCGGCGAGCAGGTACAAGGCCTCACACGCGGCCTCTCCTATCCCTTCGCTGCAGCAGCCTTCCCCTCCTCACTCGCCACAGCTTCCCACCTCCCCTGCTAGCACGGCCAGCTCCTTGCCTGCAGCGGAGCCCTTGAATGAGATGATGGGGGATGCAGATCTTAGAGCACACATCTTGGCTCTCCCCACAAAAGCTGATCTGGAGCTGTTTGCTGGCAGGGTCGAGAAGGCCCTAAGGCAGGACATTGAAGCCTTACAGGCGGACACTGCACACATTGGGGGTAGAGTGGAGGACTTAGAGGCACAGTGGGATGTGGTTGCTCCGGCTCTACAGTCTCTCCATGAACACTGCAAGAGACAGGACCGCAGGATTGAAGCCCTAATCGATCAAATGGATGACTTCGAAAACAGAAGCCGCAGGGTTAATATTCGTATCAGAGGCTTGCCCGAAGCTACTGGCCCCAGGGACATTGTGCCCTCCTTACAGGGCCTCTTTAAGCAGGTTCTTGGCCGAGATGCACCTGACCGCATCGAAATTGACCGGGCACATAGGGCGCTGCGCCCACCGTCAGATGACCCTGACAAGCCACGAGACATTATTTGCAAATTGCATAAATACTCCCTGAAAGAAAGCATAATGGCCCATGTCAGGGGGGTACGTCATGTGGACTTTGATGGGGCACAGTTGTCTTTTTTTCCGGATCTGTCTAGACGTACCCTGATGCAACGCCGTGCTTTGAAACCGTTACTTGCAGCACTGCAGGATGCCCAGCTAACCTATAGATGGGGCTTTCCTTTCCAGCTCTCCGTGACTAAGGATGGCCGCCAAGTTGTTTTACGCACCGTGGATGATTTGCCACACTTTCTGCAGAAACTGGGCCTCCCTACCATCGATGTTCCAGACTGGAAGTCCGCTCCTGAGATTCCCTTGCCCATGCAATCGCACCCTTGGCGTACGGCCCGGCGTAAGGGCCGCAACAGGCGCCGCTCCCGGATGGATGCTCCCCAAGAAGATCTGGCTTCTCAGCCCTCATCTCCCCCCCAGAGGGGGTCCTAAATGATCTACTGAGCCGTGGTTGACGGTGGACTGTCTGCCAGGTTTTTCTTATACTGCACACGAGTTGAGGGCACTGTTATTGATGCTTTATTATGTTTGACTGTTTTTCGCATTTTTGATGCTGCTGTGGTATTTTTTCTGTGGGCGACATCCTCTGTGGGTGTCTTGCCATTCTAATGATATGCGGCGGGCTTACTCCCTGTGGGCGGGCTCGCACCTCATGCTGCGCTTCTTCCCCCACGTAGGCCGACTCCATGGAGTCCTGTCCCATGGTTGGGATCCCGGGTTGCTCGCTGACCTTCTCCCTATGCCGGCTTGCCGACTGGGTGGAGGTCCCCGACCAATCGGATTTGGATACCTCAGGGGGTTTTTTTGAATCACCTCCCTTTTGGAGGCTAATATGTGTTATGTTTTGTTTTTGTTCTCACGTTTTTCTTTTTTTTCCGTTCTCAATGTTTTTTTCAGTACTCATTACACCGTGGTTTGGATGTCTGCAGATCTCTCTCCCCTCCTGGCTAGGGGGGGCTCCCCGAATATCTACCCTATGGCTTCCTTAAAGGTGACGTCTTATAACGTCCGAGGGCTGGGATCCCCCAACAAACGCAGTAAGTTGTGGCTCGAGACTAAACGCCTAGGGGCACATGTTCTTTTTCTGCAGGAGACACACTTTCGCACCGACTCGGTCCCCCGCCTGCCTACGCACCTTTATTCTCAATGGTTCCTCAGTAATTCGCCCCGCTCTAAGTCTAGTGGAGTCGCTATAGCTATACACAAGGCCTGCCCTTTCGTCCTGTCAGAACAGCTGGCTGACCCGAATGGCAGATTTGTTTTCATTAAGGGGCACATCATGGGTCGTATGTTTACATTTGCAACCGTGTACGCACCGAACTCTGGTCAGCTGGCCTTCCTGGACTCCCTCCTGGATTCCCTCTCCCATTTTCGGGAGGGTCAGCTGATTCTAGGGGGGGATTTTAATGTTAGCCCTGACCCTGCCATGGATACATCCTCCGGACGCTCTGCCCACTCTTTTGCTTTCCTGAAACGTTTCCGTAAGACTTTACAAACACACCATCTTGTGGATTGCTGGAGAACGCTCCACCCGAGGGTGAAGGATTATAGTTATTATTCGGCGACACACGCTGTGTACACCCGGATAGACCTACTGCTGATGGACCAGTTCACCCTGGACTCTTTGTCCGGTGCGTCGATTGGTTCCATCACCATGTCGGATCACGCCCCGGTGTCCCTATCTATACACCCGCTGGTTTCTGGAGCTAAGTCTTGGACTTGGCGCCTGAACGAGAATATTCTAGATGATGTTGTAGCCCGCAAGAGCGTTTCCGACACTATCACTCATTATTTCTCTGAAAACGCCTCAGCGGAGGTAGGGGCGGCATCGGTCTGGGAGGGGCACAAGGCAGTGCTAAGGGGGGAGCTTATATCACAGGGAGCGCGTCTGAAAAAAGCGCGGGAGGGAGACCTTCAATCCCTGTTGCGGAAAATACAAATCGCGGAAACTGAACATAAGAGACGCTTGACGCCGGAGCTGTCGGCTAACTTAGAGTCCCTTCGCGTGGAGCTAGCTACTTTGCTCGACACCCGTATACGTGAGCGTCTGCGTCGTGTGTCCTTTAAATTTTACGAGTATGGTAACAAATGTGGACGTCTCCTTGCCAGGGCTTTGAGGAAACAGCGTGATTCAGGTCATGTGCATAAGCTTCAAGTAGGGTCGGGTCCCCCGGTGGTTCATCCCTCTAAGATAGCGGCCGTTTTCAGAGATTACTATGCTCAATTGTACCACCTGCCTGCCATACTCCCGGGTCTTACGGAGGCGCAGAAACAAGAACGTATCCGTGACTATTTAGCTGAAGCCCGAACCCCTCAACTCCCCCTCAAGACTAGTAAGGTCCTAGAATCTCCGATTACTTCTGAGGAGTTAGAAGTTGTTGTGAAGGGCCTGCCAACGGGGAAGAGCCCTGGCCCCGATGGCTACACGAATGCCTACTACCGTGCCTTCCTTCCCCTGCTCTCGGGCCCTATGTGCACCTACTTTAACGCGCTGGCCTTGGGTACCCCTATGCCTAAGGAGGGCCTGCTAGCCCATATATCGGTGCTGCCCAAGGAGGGGAAGGATTGTATGGTGCCGGGTAATTATAGACCGATTTCGCTCTTAAATACTGATATTAAAATCTTGGCGAAAATACTCGCAAATAGGTTGCAGCCCCTTCTTCCCTCTCTTGTTCATCCTGATCAAACGGGGTTTATTACCGGTCGGGAGGCGAGGGACAATTCGAATCGGGCCATTCAGCTGATTCAATGGGCACAGGCGCAGGCGGACCATCCACCCTGTCTCCTCCTGTCCACTGACGCCGAAAAGGCATTTGACAGGGTGGATTGGATGTATCTGCAGGCTGTATTGTCTAGATTGGGACTTGGACCGAAAATGCTTTCCTGGGTCTCCTCCCTGTATAGCGGCCCAGAGGCCCAGGTCAAGGTAAATGGCACTCTCTCTGACTCTTTCCCTGTTAGGAATGGGACAAGACAGGGCTGCCCGCTGTCCCCCCTTATTTTTGCCCTCACCCTAGAGCCTCTACTTAATAAGATACGTTCTAACCCTGATATCAAGGGCTTTTGTGTTGGCTCTCATGAACACAAGCTCTCTGCTTATGCGGACGATGTTCTCTTTTATGTAGCGAATCCCTTGCTTTCCCTCCCTAACATTATGATGGAATTGCGGGCTTTCGGAGCCCTTTCTAATTTCAAAATTAATTTTGCAAAGTCCGAAATCCTGTCGTTGAGTGTCCCACCGGACCTGCGTATACGGTTGCAATCCTCCTTCCCCTTTACATGGTGTGCTTCTCATATGAAATATTTGGGGGTTTACCTCACCCCCCTTTACTCCCAATTATACTCCAGTAACTATGCCCAATTGCTCTCCACCATCAAGGCGGACCTACGCCGATGGGACAGGGAGGTGTTCTCATGGATGGGCCGAGTCGGTGTGTTAAAGATGAATGTGCTCCCACGCATTTTGTTTTTCCTTCAAATGGTGCCTATTTCTTTACCTAGGTCTTTTTTCTCGAGCCTGAACAGTGCGTTTCTCCGCTACATTTGGCAGGGCCGAAGTCCCCGACTGGCCCTCCGTATTCTGCAAAGGCCGAAGCGACTGGGGGGTTTAGGTGTCCCAGATGTTCGCAGGTATTATGAGGCTATTGCCCTTCAGAGAATTTTGGACTGGCACCATGGAGTGTCCTCTAAATTATGGGTCCCCTTAGAGAAGTCCCTGGCAGGCCGTAACTTATCCCATGCCCCTTGGCTTCCTCAGACACAGAGAGGTTTATCGTCCCAGGTCTCCCTAACGTCAACTCACACCCTGAAATTGTGGGATGCTATGAATAAGACGGGGGGCCTTGCCCCCCCTTTCTCCCCTCTAGCACCCCTTGGGGGCTTCCCCTGGTTTCGACCGGGGGAACACCCATCTTTTTTGCGCTCCTGGACAGCGGATGGCGAGTTGCGTTGCGGCAGGTTTTTTCAGGACCAGGGTTTGCTCTCCCTAGGGGAGCTTCGGGCTCAATATGGGGGATTCCCAATGGATAGCTGGAGACATGGACAGCTTAAGCATTTCGCACAGGGCCTGCCTCACGCCATACGCTCCCCTACATCCGCTACCCCTTTTGAGAGACTATGCATGTCCTCTTCCCCTGTCCCCCATGCAATATCCGTGCTTTATGGCTTGCTGCAGGACCGGGGTTCCCCTGGGAGGCCCGCTTATGTCCGGGAGTGGGAGAGAGACCTGCAACATACGTTTACTGACACCCAGCTCAACCAGTTGTACCGCCTCACCCATTCCAGTTCAGTGGATACTAAAATGCAGGAAAATGGGTACAAGGTTTTGACCAGATGGTACAGGGTTCCCACTAGGCTCAGGCAGATGTACCCTGGGGCCTCGGACGCATGTTGGAGGGAATGCGGTCATAGGGGCACCTTTTTACATATTTGGTGGGAGTGCCCTAAACTACGTCCTTTCTGGCAGGATGTTAGATCTCAAATCAATTCCATTCTTGACGTAGACCTGCCAGATTCTCCTATGAGTTTCCTCCTGCATGTTCCTGCCATTCCCCTTGGCCTGTACCGGAAATCTGTGCTACCGCACCTCCTGAATGCGGCTAGGCGGTTAATCCCTATTTTCTGGAAAACCAGCCGAGTCCCGTCCCGTTTGGACTGGATTCGGCTGGTAAACAATGTTAGGTCTGCGGAGGAGTGGATGGCAAGGTATAAAGATGAATATGATAAGTGGTACGGGGTTTGGGCTGTCTGGATACACTATGTGGGCGAGGGTGAGGGAAATGCTGCTACACCTTCCTCGGGAATTACTGAACACGTGACTGTATCTGCAGATTGATTGTTCTGATGATCACACTTGAGTACGCTTTATTTTTATTTTTTATATAATTTTTTTTTTTTTTTTGCCCATCCGACCCGGGGTGATTAGCCTACTTCTGGTCCTCTGCACCTTGCAGACTGGCTAGGGACAATTTCACTCTGTTTTGGTTTATATGTATACTGGACCTTGCAACTGTAACCTCCGTCCCTTTTATTCAGCCTGTGGGGCTTCCATTTGGGCCCTTTGTTTTATCTCTTTGGTAATTCATATATGTAGGGTTGGACGGCATTGTATGTTTCTTTTTTTTTTTTTTTTTTTTTTGTCTTTTTATTTTTCTACTGTTGTACAATGGAAAAATGTTCCTCTTTTTTCTATTTGAATAAATAAAGATTATATAAAAAAAATAAAAATAGAGCGACAATTTAATATTTTTTACTTTTTGCTATAATAAATATCCCCCAAAAATATATAAAAAAATATGTTGTTCCTCAGTTTAGGCCCATATGTATTCTTCTACCTATTTTTGGAAAAAAAACACAATAAGCGTTTATCGATTAGTTTGCGCAAAATTTATAGCGTTAACAAAATAGGGGATAGTTTTATTGCATTTTTATTATTTTTTTTTTTACTACTAATGGCGGCAATCAGCAATTTTTTTTCGTGACTGCGACATTATGGCGGACACTTCGGACAATTTTGACACATTTTTGGGACCATTGTCATTTTCACAGCAAAAAATGCATTGTTTACTGTAAAAATGACAATTGCAGTTTGGGAGTTAACCACAAGGGGGCACTGAAGGGGTTAATTGTGACCTCATTTGTGTTTCTTACTGTAGGGGGTGTGGCTGTAGGTGTGACTTCATTGATTGTGTTTCCCTATAAAAGGGAACACACGATCAATGACGGCGCCACAGTGAAGAACGCTGAAGCTGTATTTACACACAGCTCTCCCCGTTCTTCAGCTCCGGGGACCGATCACGGGACTCCAGCGGCGATCGGGTCCGCTGGTCCCGCGGTCATGGAGCTTTGGACCGGGTCGCGGGGTGCGGCCGTGGCACGCCCCGGCAACCCACGGCTGGGCACTTAAAGAGGACGTACCTGTACGTGCTTGTGCCCAGCCGTGCCATTCTGCCGATGTATATGTGCAGGAGGCGGTCCTTAAGTGGTTAACAGATGTACAAAGGAGAGATATAAAGGAGGAAATAGGCCTGGAAAAATGCTAAAGTATAATAAGTCATTAAAATATATAGAGAGGATAAAGAATGAAAGAGGAGAAATGGTGAATAAAACAGCCGATACTGCAACAGCCTTTCAAACATACTATAGTGCATTATATGCAATTAGAAAGGAAGATACATATAAAGAGAAGGAGAAGAGAAGAAAAAAAATACAAGAATATTTAAAGGATGCAAAATTGTCAAAAATACATGAAGAATGGTTGACAGCGTTGGAAGCAGTAATTACACAGGAAGAAATTATAAGAGCATTGAAAGATACACCTATGGGGAAAAGCCCTGGAACGGATGGGTTCACCATCAAATACCATAAAAAATTTCAGAGCCAACTGACCCCGAGACTATGCGACTACCTTAATAAAATAGGGGAAGATGAGGAAATAAGACGTGAATCTTTAATGGCCCATATCACTATAATACCAAAATCACAAAAAGACAAGACACTATGCTCTAGTTATAGACCCATAGAATTACTAAATGCTGACACAAAGTTATATGCAAAAATCCTTGCCACCCGATTAAAGAACCTAATGCCAGACTGGGTAGACCCAAACCAGACAGGGTTTATACCCGGAAGAGAAGGTAGAGACAATAGTTTAAAAACTATACTACTGTTGCAGAACAAGAGTGGAAAATCCCCAGTCTTACTCCTGTCAATAGACGCTGAGAAAGCATTTGACAGGGTAGACTGGGGATTTATGAGGGACACGCTCTATCACCTAGGAATGGGACCTAAAATTAGACATTGGATACAAAATTTGTATAGTAGACCAATGGCAATGGTCAAGGTCAACGGTAAGATGTCATCGCCTTTTGAAATGCATAATGGGACTAGGCAAGGGTGCCCGCTCTCGCCACTTCTATATGTACTAACGCTGGAACCTTTTCTGGCAACGTTTTGAAATAACCAAAATATAGAGGGTGCGAGAATAGGTGAAGAAGAACACAAGGTAGCGGCATATGCCAATGATATCTTAATGTATATAACCAATCCAAGGGTGACCTTGCCAAATATAATTAAGGAAATAAAAAAGTATGGAGAACTTTCGAATTTCAAAATAAATCCTATAAAAACAGAAATTTTAAATATAGGGGTGGGGAAAAAAGAAGTACTTGTGTTGCAAAAATAATATCCATTTACGTGAGTGACAGGAGAGTTGACCTATCTGGGAGTTAAATTGACATCAACAGTAGATAGCCTGTACCTTGCTAACTATATTCTTCTACTAAATGAGATAAAAATATGGCTAAAAAAGAGCACAACAAGACTATTTTCATGGTTAGGAAGGATAAACTTTTTCAAGATGGCTATTCTCCCAAAAAATAACATATAATTTCCAGATGGTACCCATAGACATGCCACAGAGTTTTTTTTAAGATTATTAAAACGATGCTGATAAAATATATATGGAAAAATAAAAAGCAGAGAGTGAACTATGCAACACTAACAAGAGAAAACAACACGGAGGATTACCCACAACTGGTGGAATGGGGAAATAAAGATAAAGAGAAAAAATGGGTTTGAATGGAAAATACTATAAGTAAAACAGTACTTCACAAAAACACATGGATACCATGAAAATACAGAGTATTGAACTCAGACACGCACAAATGAACAAAAAATGTTTTCAGGGTATGGGATTTAATTTACAGACAGAATAAATGGACTTATAATTCACCTTTAATTTCACTCACGGAAACAATTTTTTTTATACCTGGGAAAGGGACTAGGTTTGGAAATAAAATAGGGACATCACAAATAAAGGATATCACAGAACAGGGGAAGATAAAAACACTCCAGGATATAAAGGAAAAAAACAGGTGGGACATCAACGAATGGGAATATCTACAAATAAAACATCTGGTAAACTCAATACCTTCACCTATTAGAGACGGAAAGAAATTAAAAGCACTAGAAAAATTATGTACTATTCAAACCCCACTAAGACATGTGATATCAAGAGTATATCGAATATTGACAGAACTAGAGGTACAAGGAAAACCCTATTTTATAGAGAAATGGGAAAAATAAATAAACAAGAAATTTGAGGATCAACAAGCTGAAGTGATTAAAAAATTTAGCAAAGATAAAACTCCACTGTGTTGAGCTGCACAGTCATGCTGCACTAGAGCTCCGCTCTGTGGGGAAAGAAAACCGCAAATAATTGATTTTAATAGAGCTGCAAACTAACAGAAAACGACGTTTATTGAAATATGGTGCTGGGGGGTGCCAGAAATAAGGGTAAATCCAACCCTAATAGCACAGCCCAGCAGATGAAGGGCTCTGTAAAAAAGGCGCCATTCTCCTCAGCCACCTCAGCTACCTCAGAGTCTAATACTGAGGGGAAAGGCAAGCAACGCTTGTTAAAGGGAATGAAATCCGCAGCTTCTCTGAGGAACATGGACACAGACAGTGAGGAGGAGGACTTGTCTAATACCCCACAAATAGCTACATTAAGTAAGACAGTCCCCTCAGAGCTCCTTGGTCAATTCGAGAAAATGCTGAATAAAGCGCCCAAGCGCACCTCAGAGCAAATCACCACTAGTCTAACTAAGGAAATAAGAGACTTGGGCTGCCGCACAGAGACTTTAGAGGCAAAAATGGACGAAATTGAAATTTATACTCAAGATTGCCAATCAGAAATAGATGCGCTAAAAGAGGAGAACTTGGTACTTCATAGCAAACTAGAAGATTTTGAGAACCACGCCAGGAGGTCGAATTTGAGATTCAGGGGAATTCCTGAGACGGTCCTGGACCTTTCAGGTACCATTCTAGCACTGTGTCAGGAGCTAGTGCCGGGACTGCCTGTAGAACGCCTGGAATTTGATAGAATACATAGGGCATTAGCCCCAAAAAAATCTGAGGGACCCCCCAGGGATATCATTGCAAAATTCCACTACTACAGAACAAAAGAGCAGGTTCTGGAAGCAGCCAGAGAGAAGAGCAGTTTAACATTCCAGGGAAACAATTTCCAGATATTCGCCGATCTATCGCAACTGACAATTACCAAACGGCGTGCAATGAAACCCCTTTTAGTGGAATTACAACAGCGAAACATAAAATACCAATGGGGATTTCCCTTCTCCCTCAGATTTACATTCCAGGGCTCAAAGATAGTGTGCAGATCACCTGATCAATTACATCAAGCTTTAATTGATCTGAAGCTCATTGATCACAGTATCACACACAACTCCTCCCGCAGAAGATCAGCATCAACATCTTCCCGCAATGGCATCATTCAACCTGAAAAGAACAATGGAACTCATCACACAAACAAACGAGGAAGATTTGTGTCTCAACCCCAAGACCAAGAGGATACCATGGACTGACCACCTTCCAGAGGACCTCATGAATTTCTTCTTCCCCTGGTCACAAGAACACTTCACAAGAAAAGATGTACAGATTGCATGGATTGAGAACTTGATGTTTTTTATTTTTATTTTTTTTAATTTTTTTTTTACTCTAATTTTTAATTTCTACTTTTAAATTTTTCTCTTTTGACCCAATTTTATTCTCATTTTCACCGCTTATTGCGATTCTTATTTTTCATTTTTTACCTTGCACTCCTACCTTTATCACATTCTTACTTCTTTCCATTTTTTTTCCACTTTCCCCCCCCACTTTTTATTTCCTCACCTCCTCCTCGCCTCAGGGTGGGGAGGAGGGGGGGGGGGGGGAAACAACAAGGCCTGCCTCTTCATTCGCAGGGTCCCTCAGACTTATGACATCCCACACCATTTAATTACACCCCGGGTACCTAAGAGACACCTCTAAAACCCATTCTCTTATCCTCCTCTAGTTATAATATCCAAAGTTGCTTCACCACATTACACCACCTCGTGCACTAGTAGCCCAGTCAGCGTCCAGGCGCAAGGCGAGTTTTGGTGTGTAGAATCTGCATTGTTTTAAATGGTCAATAGGTAGATACCCAATCTGACATATATCTGATCAATAGAAGCCTAATCTTACCCAAACTATTGGACCTACTTGAGGAATTTTTTCCTAAAATTACAATGGAACACATGATCCAATTAAAACATCTTTGGTATAGGCTAATGAATTCTACAATCTCTTTATTTAATTAATTAAGGATAGTTAACCCCTCTCATATCTCTCGCCTAAACAACAGAAGGCGAGTAGTTAGTGTTATCCTGTT
This sequence comes from Rana temporaria, assembly GCF_905171775.1. Classification (NCBI taxonomy): domain Eukaryota; kingdom Metazoa; phylum Chordata; class Amphibia; order Anura; family Ranidae; genus Rana; species Rana temporaria. The sequence continues at coordinate 132,188,562 of NC_053490.1, read as the reverse complement.
CGAAATGTTATTAACAGCTTAGTTGAGAAAAAACACCTCAGACGGTGTTTACTTGAACATATTTACAGCGGTTTTCCACCGCACGGAACCAACCTGTGCTCCACCATGATCTCCTCAGTTCCCCGCAAGATTAAGCGGGGGATTGATGGGATCCCCTTTTCCCCTGGCAGGGGTAGTCCATCCCCGCCACGGGTAAACCTAACAAACTTTATTGGTTTATTGTTGACTGTTTATTTACTATTTTTTTCTGTGTTTCCCTTCCTTTTCAAGGTTGAATACCCCAGAGACCCCTTTTCCTTTTCTTTCCCCAAGTCTGCAGGGATTGGGCTGTCCAGATGTCCTCCGGTTTATCACGGTAAGATGGACAGAGAAGTAAAGCTACCATGGCACCATTGAATATATTGTCGTTAAATGTACAGGGATTGAATGTGCCACAGAAAAGAACCAAGGCCTTCAGAACATTTCAGGCCAAAAAAGCCCATATTGTTTGCCTACAGGAAACTCACTTTACTACGAACACGACTCCTAGATTTTTTAACCCCTCCTATCCACAAGTCTATTCAGCCTCTGCTTCAGTCAAAAAAAGGGGAACCCTTATCGCTTTTCATCGCACCACACCATTCACTCTAAAAACGGAAATCAAAGATCCAGAGGGCAGATACATACTATTAACAGGCCAAGTGTTAGATACGGAGATCACGATAGTATCTTATTATGCTCCTAATCTAAACCCGTTACCCTTCTTATCGCATCTTTTCCAAATAATTAATTCACATAAAATAGGGACTCTCCTCATCTGCGGAGACTCCAACCAAGTCCTTCTTCCATTCTTAGATAAAACCCCCTATGTCACACCTAAACACCAAGCTAAATGGACCCTTCCCAACTTATTAGCCAAATACAATTTAGTAGACACGTGGAGAGAACACAATCCCACAAAACGTAACTACACATACTTTTCAAACCCACACCAATCCTTCAGCCGAATCATATTTTTGTGACAATCGGTATGGTCCCTGAAATACTATATTCAAATATAATACCCATCCCTTGGTCAGATCACAATGCGGTGTACACCACAATGGCATCAACCATTCCGAAAAACCATGATCCCACTTGGTATCTTCCTGAAATTATACTCAAACACCCTGCCCATTGCCAAATGATTGAACAAGTTCTAAAAGACTATCTAGAACTCAATGCAAGCCCTGAAATATCCCCACTTACATTATGGGAAGCACATAAGCCAGTCCTCAGAGGAGCATTCCAGCGGCAAATAGGGATCTTAAAAAAGGAGCGAGCACTGATGGCAAGAAAATTGGAAACAGAATTCAACTTAGCATTTCTGGCCCTACAAAACTGCCAAACTCAAACTAATAGAACTCGGCTGGACAAAGCACGTCTGGAATACGACTTGTTCTTAACCGATTCGGCGAATAGAACACTTAATAGATCTAGACATGCTTTCTACAAGCAAGCTAATAAACCAGGGACATATTTAGCTAGAGCGCTAAACACACTCAATAAGACTTTTAAACCCATAAAGTTAAAAATTGCCAACAGGGTTCTCTCCAGCAACCCACTTAAAATAGTTCAAAAGTTTAGCTCACATCTAAAAAAAACTCTACTCAGAAACTACTGTATTTGACGAATCTAAAGCTGACTCCTTTTTTGCACAAATTAATCTTCCACAAATAAGTCAATCACAGAAAGAACAGTTGGAAGAACCAATTACGCAAGAGGATGTAGCTTTAGCCATTCGGGAACTCAAAATTAACAAAAGACCGGGACCTGACGGGTTCTCGGCAAACTACCTTAAAACTTTTACTGAGTTACTTTCACCCAGACTGGCAGAGGCATTTAACAACTTACTAGAGCAAAAAACCTTCAGACCTGAAACGTTGCTAGCAACGGTTTGTATGATTCCCAAACCACATTCGGATGACACACTTTGTAGCAATTATCGTCCCATATCTATGCTTAACATAGATATAAAACTATTAGGTAAAATACTAGCTACCCGCCTTAACAATTTTATCGGTACTCTAATCAATCGAGACCAAGTAGGTTTCATGCCATCCAGACAAGCGGGCGATAATATACGCAGGGCATGCCTCTTGGCCAACATAGCAAAGAAAAGGGGTATACCGGCGTGTTTTCTCTCTCTGGACATCAAACAAGCTTTTGATTCTGTTTCCTGGGCGTATTTAAAATATACTCTACAGAAATGGGGCTTTGGCCCTAATTTCACTAATTGGATTATGGAACTTTATAATAACCCTAAAGCTTATGTTAAATACGCAGGATATAAGTCTGACACATTTGATATCAGAAGAGGAACACGTCAGGGCTGTCCGTTATCCCCGTTATTATTTGCCCTCCTTATCGAACCGCTTGCTCAGAAAATCAGATCAGACCCCACTATCCTAGGTATAGAATTAGGAGGTCATAAACATAAATTATGCCTATTTGCGGATGACATTCTATTTCTTTCTTCCCCGCAAGTAACTGGCCCTAATCTCATCCCAATACTTGATAGATTTGCGACGTTCTCAGGTCTAGCCATTAATCCCAAGAAATGTGTAGCACTAAAGATATATCCCTCTCAAGACTAGAATTAAGTGCAGCCAAAGTAGGTCTTCCATTTACATGGTCGGATAAGAGCATCCCATACTTAGGAACACACGTAACGGCTGATACATCTGATTTATTCTCTTATAATTATCCCCCTCTTCTTAAACAGATAACAAACTTACTCAAATCCTGGTCCCAGCTCCCATTATCCTGGTTAGGTAGGATCAACGCAGTTAAGATGACAATATTACCAAAATTGTTGTATCTTTTTAGAGTGCTCCCGAGTCCAATACCGGCTTACTTTCTGAGGATAATACAAAACAGAATGACGACCTTTATATGGGGCACATCTAGGCTCAGAATAAAGGCGAAAATCTTGTATCTTCCCAAAACTCAAGGAGGGTTGGGATATCCGAATTTTACAAACTACTATAGGGCAGCGCAAATTTCAACCTTGGCCAAATATCATGCAAAAAAGGAAACACCTCTCTGGGTAGCGATTGAGGCAACCGAGTGTGATCCCATCCCTCCAGCTAACTTACTATGGATTCTTCCCAAGCTACGCGGGAAAATCTGCAATCCCATTATAAAACATTCTCTCTCACTATGGGATAGCTATAAATCCAAGTATTCACTGGTGTCCCCTCTCAACCCACTGCTTTCATTTTATAAAAACCCAACATTTTATCCGGCATGGATCTTCCCTAACACATTCAAGGAATGGGTAAGGAAAGACTGTATATATGTCTATAAATTTTTGGATTCATCGGGTATCATGTCCTTCCCGACAGTATGTAAAAAATATGGTATACCTCAATCAGAATTGTTTCGATACCTCCAAATAAAAAATTTGGTGGAAACACATCTGACTTCTTCGGCTCTGAAAAAACAGATGTCACCTTTTGAAAGTATATGTAAAGATAATCCACATGTAAGAGGTACAGTTTCGGTTCTGTACTTGCAGTCACTATCCCACAATAACACAACAAAGCTTCCTTATGTTCAGAAATGGGAGAGTGACCTGGGTATAGAACTTAATACCTCGGATTGGAATCAAATATGGCGAAACACTAAATCGGCTTCCTCGAATATAATAGCATTGGAAACGGGCTATAAGGTATTAATGAGATGGTACCTGGTGCCAAGCAGAATAGCTAAATATGCACCAAACTGCACCGGACATTGCTATAGGGGTTGCATAACCGAAGGTACATATTTTCATACTTGGTGGACGTGTCCAATAGTACAGAAATTCTGGGATAAGATTTTCAAGATGGTAAATGCGGTGACTAAATTGAGAATACTTCCAGACACTAAATTGGTACTACTGAATTTAAAGCCTATCAATCTAACACACACGCACTTCAAGCTACTAACACAACTCTTTACGGCAGCCAAACAAACCATAGCAAAAGCTTGGAAAACTCAAATTTTATCAACGACGGAAACAAAAAATAGAATGAATATTGCTATGACGCACGCCAAAATGGAAGCGTTAGAAACGGACACGATCGCCAACTTTGAAAAAATATGGAACCCTTGGATACAATATGCTTTACCAGAAAATTTTAATAAAGGTGTAATGATGCCATGGTAGCTTTCCTATACAAAAATAACCGTTGTACATTTCATGCATTGACGACGGATCCTAGCCCATCCCTGCAGACTTCCTTACCTGACCCCCCCCATTTTCCTTCCTTTTCTTCCCTTCTTCCTTTTCCTGATCTGATACTGCATAAGGTAGTACCCTCGTGTATCTACCGTTAACTTTGAAAAGGTAGCACATTTTAGAAATTTAAAGTTGATAGGTAGTAAGGTTACATTAAATAAGGACGTATTATCTTTGATATATTATCCACTAGCCACTAGGACAAGTTGTAAGGATTACATATTTGGCTATGTTAACTACTTAAACTCTTCCTGCGATAGTACACAGAACGTGGCTAAAATATTCCCGTTTATTGTTGTTTAAGAAAGATGATACTGTTAGTCAATCTTATGTTATAATAACCACCTGATTACTGTAACGAATGTATGCTTCATGTACAATTTATTCTTGCATTTAATAAAGATATTCTTGACAAGGAAAAATGAAAAAAAAAAAAAAACTCCACTGTGTTGGAGAAAATGTGGTCAGATTGGAACAACTACACATATATGGTGGGACTGTCCAAAGATAAAGGAATACTGGCAGGAAATACAGGAATATGTGGAAGCGATAATTGGAGAAAAGATATCTAATACCATACAAGTTTGTTTGTTCCACAAATTAAAAGAACCAAATACAAACTATAGGAAAACAGTAATCCCACCATTTATAAATGTCGCAAAAGGATTGATACCAAAAAATTGGCTAATACCAAAAAATTGGCTAAGTTCAAGAAAACCAGACATAAAAGAATGGTTCGAAAGAGTGGAAAATTATAATAAAATGGAATATTTATGTAGTTGCAACTTGGGCCAACTCAATAAATATAACATGAGATGGAGACAGGGGAAAGATTTTAAATCAACTGAGAAATACTTGGAAAAAATAATAGAGGATAATAGAAGATGAAATAAGACAAAAGGGAGGGAACAAACCATTAGGGGAATGGGGAGGGAGGTTTATAATTAATTTATAAATAATTTTGATAGGTAAAAAAAAAAAAAAAAAAAAAAAACATTTAAAAAAAATAATGAAGTAATAGATAAATATAGATGCGAGTCCATTTGTACACGTATTTCTATTTAACGTAATTAAAAAACAAAAACAAAAATAAATGTTATTTTGCAGTTAGTAATGCATTTTTGTAACTGTGTTATAATTTCTGTAAGAAAAAAAAAAATTCTTCCTTGCAAAAAAAACAAAAACAATTATGTGTCACTTTGTGTTGGTGTATCACATAAAATCCCAATAAAATACATTTACGTTTTTGGTTGCAACATGACAAAATGTGAAAAAGTTCAAGGGGTATAAATACTTTTTCAAGGCACTGTATAGTCAGATACACACAGGTCACATATGCAATGAACATTAGAGCGAGAGCAATAATTCTAGCACTAGACCTCCTATGTAACTCTAAACATGTAACTTGTACAAAATTTTAAAGTGTTGCCTATAGAGATTTTTAAGTACCGAAGTTTGGCGCCCTTTCAAGTTTGTGCACCATTTTAAAGCATGACATGTTAGGTATCTATTTACTTGGCGTTACATCATCTTTCACATCATACAAAAAAATCAGGCTATCTTTAGTGGGGTTTTTTCATGAAAGTTTTTTTTTTTTTTACAGAAAAAATGCGTTTGAAAAATTGCTGTGCAACATAAAAAGTTGCAACGACCACCATTTTATTCCAGAGGGTGTCTTCTAAAAATTTATAAATATATATATATATAATGTTTGGGGGTTCTGAATAATTTTCTAGCAAAAAATTATGATTTTTACATGTAGGAGAGAAGTGTCAGAATTGACCTGGTTGGAAGTTAATTATGATAAGTAAGTAATATACAAATAATTATTATATATTGTTTTTAAGGTAATTTACTATATTTTCAAAAACTGTACCCAAGCAGGTGGCTTAACAGACAAATCACTGAAGTTTGAAGTTATAACTTCAAACCAATAATTTCACAGTATATAGATAAATAATAAATTATTATGTTATAACATGTAGCATAATAATATATGATTTAGCTTGGTTAAAACAGTAACTTTTCAGCAGGCAGCAGATTCTCATTCTCCCTCTTAAAGGGATACTAAAGGATATTTTTTTAAAATAACAAACATGTCATGCTTACCTCCACTGTGCAGTTCATTTTGCACAGAGTGGCCCTGATCCATCCGTTCTGGGGTCCCACAGCGGCTCTCGCGGCTCCTCCCCGCATTCGATAACCCCCTCTGGGAAGCTCTCTCCCGAGGGGATTACCTTGCGGGCGCTCTCCTGTGTCATACACTTGGTGTCCATAGACGCCAAGTGTATAACTCGGCCCCGCCCCCAGGGCCTGCATTATTGGATTTGATTGACAGCAGCGGGAGCCAATGGCTGCGCTGCTATCAATCTATCCAATCAACGCCAGGACTCCGTGGAGAAGAGGGCGCCGGGGACACGCTGAGCAGGTGAATTGGCTCAGGTAAGTGAAAACGGAGGGGCTGGGGGCTGGTGATTGCCAGGTGTTTTTTCACCTTAACGCATACGATGCATTAAGGTGAAAAAACACGAACCTTCACAACCCCTTTAACTATGTCAGAAAAACATGGGATTATGGGTACATTTTATACCCATAAACCCATGCTTTTGCCTTCTAGTTAAGAGGGCTGGGCTGAAAGGGAGCATTTGTGTTTTGGACACATGCCCCCTTCTATGACACTGCAGTGAGAGGACAGCCTTCACTGCAGCATTTTTATTGGACAACTTGTTCCAATGGTGCTTTACCATTGGTCCAAGGCTCCAAGCTGTCCATTAAGCTCAGTGCTTCTGACAAGAAGAGAGAGGCATGGTGAGCTCATCCTCTCAATCTGCTGCAAACAGAGTGTGCCAGATTGTATTTAAACTGGCCGCTCTGTATGTAGCTTCTGACAGGCTGCACAAGAAGCCCTGTATCTCCGGAAACTATAGGTGTCAGGAGCCCCAAATTTTGACCAATGTCTCTGTAAGCCCAGGTCGCTGAGCTATGACCCTCGAAACTCAATCGATTTTTATTTTATTTAATTATTTTTATGTTCAGAAATCAAAAATGGGAGGGCATGAGTCATTTCTGGGAATTTTTCCCGATACATGAGATAACTTTGTGTCGGGAGGAAGATAACCACGGAGCTTGTCTATTCACAACACATTTCTGCTGTTTGAAGGGGGTGTGTTCCTTTCCTCCAATCAGCTCTCACACACTGTAATTGCAGCTCTCCATGCTCTCCGCCGTGCTCCTGACAGGTGAAGAAATATTTTAACACGATCTGCCTTTTTGAAGGGTTGCAGCCAAGAGAAGACTGCAGATAAACAAATAAAAACCTAAGTAGGAGGATTTTTTTTCTCTCTGTGTATCATCGGCTGTTCACTTCACTGGGTATACGTGCGGGTTTACAACCACTTTTTTTTTAAAGTCAGCAGCTACAAAGCTGCTGACTTTAAATAAGGACACTAACCTGTTCTAGGTGCCCGCGATGTCGCCCCCCCCCCCCCCCCCCGAGGCCGATCCCTCAACCTTGGCAGGTCCAAGCGCCGCCATCCTCACTAAGGGAAACAGGTAGTGGAGCCTTGCGGCTTCACTGCCCATTTCCTACTGCGCATGCGCGAGTCGCGTGGCGCTTAATGAATGGGCGGCTGTTCTATTTTTTTTGGGTGGGCCTCCGCTTTAAGGTACATAAGGGGGTTAGGGAGGGCAGCTGGGGTGGTTTATATAGTTAATGAATGTTTCCTCTAACTTGACAAATGGCTATGCATTTTTTATTTTTATTTTAATAAATAGACCCTTTAGTGTCTCGTTTCTATATTGCTTACCAATGATACTGTCTCAATGGCCATGAAGGGAACTCTCATTGGATAGGGTTTTTTTTTTAAGGCAGGCCATACACAGGCAGGACATACCATGGGTTGCAGAAAAAAAGAAATTCCCCTATCAACACAGTCAGTGCTGACAGGGGAATCCCGGCTCCCGAGCAATTGTCTGCTCCCAGCGAGGGGCGGGGGAATCCGTCCCCGCTGGGAGAAGACAGTGATTAATGGCAAGAGAATCTGGCAGGCTAGTTGTACCCAAGTTGATCAATCAACTTGGTACATTAAGCCTGCCCATTAACAATTTGAATCTCGGCCGGTTCTGCAACAATAGATTCTAACTGTGTATGGCTGGCCTAAATGATAGAGATTAGGCATTAAGTCAGACCTCATTAACAAATACAGGGGCACATAAGAGGCTTTTAGGCTAACAGGCTAAACTTTTACTTTTAAAAATTTTAAATGGTTCACTTAAAAGAAGAAAGAAGTACTGGGGTACCTGGTGTGAAGTGTGATATGAACAAGAAAAAGTGGGGAAATGCTCTTAAAAATAATTAGAAAGTGCAAAGAGGATTGCTAGCTTTTTGTGGCAAAAAGTTGTATAGTGAGCACCAGATGGCATTATAATTCGAGATTTTCCTAGCTTGTGACGGAAAATATTGATTATATGAAGACAGGAGGCGAGTATCTTATGCATTATCTTTCTTTAATAATGCCCATAGCAGAAATACAGTAAACATTTATTGTAACTTAAAAGAAAAAATTCAAAGAACTACCCTTCCCAGCAGTCCCTGGGCCAGCGTAGCCCCTCCCAGAACGTAATCTATATAAGGGACTGTCTGAGGTAACCTATTCCTCTTTCTTCATGCGAATTAGTTTAAACAGGAACCGAAAGTCCAATTAGACATCTCCGCGGCTGCCGGGAACCTTCCGACCGGAACACAACATCTGAATCTGGAGGATACGAAAGGACAAGGCCAACACGGACCAACTTCATCCGGACCAACTTCATCCCAACGGGGACTATAGGAAAACCAAAACCATTCGGAGCCGACCGGTCAGTCGTCTTCAGGAACATGGACCAACGGATTCAGTCAACGGCATCCCGACTCCGGATCTGGAACGTAGTAGGAGCCTCCATCTGCGGTGAACTAAACCCATGGATCGAAACGGAACAGCAATCCCGACGGGGTTAGTGAAAGCAAACTCCCGGGGCGTACCAGCCTCCGACTTGCAGGGTGTGTGGTTCAACAGTCTAGAACGAGAGAGAGACAACCTCGTGACAGGGTTGGGTCGGGAGGGAAGATACTCGCCTCCTGTCTTCATATAATCAATATTTTCCGTCACAAGCTAGGAAAATCTCGAATTATACCTCAGACAGGAGGCTCATATCTTATGCAAGTTCAAAGCTATAACAATGCATATATAGATGATAACAAATGAAACAACTACAAAATTGATATAGATATGTGTTCCTCCGATCCAAGCAGAATTGGCGGAAAGCAATCGTGGTTACCAGTCCGCCGCTAGCCGTAAATCCTATAGGGAGCCGCCCGGGGTGATGACCTAGGAGACACCGCTCCTCTGGAGGGGTGGGCGCCCACGGGGTTACATAGGACCCTGCCATTTCCATGATTGATCGTACCCCTCTGGCTAGCGTAGCTGAGGAAACCGGAAACTGAGGTTTAGCGTAGGAATGAGGAGTAGGAAGAGATGCGAAGATCGCAGTGGGACCGTGAAGGACTAAGAAATCTGTAGATAACGGAGTACGATGTGCGGGGAAGAACGGGTAGAAAAAACCGATGAAGTCCCGCCGCTGTCCTACGCATGACGGAAAAACCCCGACTCTCCGAGGCGGGATCCGACGCCTGGAATGGCCAACGTCGTGACACCCGTTATGCGTCTGACGGAATCAGACACGAGGGGGTAGTATCTCAAACGACAATAACCTCCGACAGAGTGAGATTGTCCCCCCAGTCCTGGCGCGTGGTCAGGACCACTGATCACCTCCCAAGAGCGTTGATACCCTGGGTGTGATGGGCGTTGAAACTTAACGCTTACTAAGTCGGTACACCATGGGTGTTATCCCACCGGTAGTAAGTCTACAAGGGAGCGGTAGTCCAAGTTCGCAGCGCGGAAGGCGCAGGGGAGCTATAGGACCTCCCGGACTCAAACGAGTCCACCAGGAAGTTGGTCATCTCAGACGAACGCCTTCATGAGGTTAACTTGTCGTTGATCACCAACTAACCCAGAGTCCTCCGGATGATCGAAATGTATATCTAGTCCCAAGGCCTAGATCAAGGCAAGTGGAACCCCTGTTATAAAAGAAAAGGTCGCTGTCCGTGACCAACACCCCGAAAACCCAACCATGCGAAGAGAAGTAGGACGTGCGTCGTGAATAGAGGGTGCAGATCCCCGTACAGACAGGGGAGAGAAAGGATCCCATAAGGGAGCAAGGGCCAGGAACACTGACCGGTGCAGTCGTCAGTCGATGGAATTGGGCGGGTAACGAGAATTCCAATCTAACACCATAGCGGAAGTGCCTGGGGTACATTTCGCAGCTGGAACGATGTCGCGTTCCAGGCAGAAATGTCAGAGATCTTGCTAGATCCGTCAGGATTTTGGGTCAAGGACCCCCCAAGCGAAGGTCGTACTGGACCGCGGATACGGTGTCCATACGCACGAACACACCGTAGGTGGACGTGTGTGGCATTAGAGTCCTGATGGCAAGACGGTCGTCAGGATTTCCACGTGTGAACGTGCAGCAGAGACTCCGCTGTGGGCCACGCTCCTCCTGTGGACGAGGGACCGCATCGAGTACCCCAACCGAGGTGGTTGGCAACCTATTCCAAGATGAATCCGTCGTGGAGTTGCAGGTGGACCTGCCGTGCCGTCTGTCGACCTGACGTAGCCACCACCGTAGTTCAATTATGGCATCCGTGTCCAGAGTGACGACGTCTGCACAGTGAAGCCCCTGGCAAAGACGTAGGGACTGAGACTCTGAAGGTCTCGATAGTGAAAAGAAGCTGGACAAATGGCCTGGATTAACGGAAACAGGCCGACCAGGCGAGCCAGTCCGCGTAAGGATACCCGTCGTTAGCCCAGCACGATACTGACCTCGTGTAGATGGCGGCCAAGTGGTCATGGGTAGCCGAAGGATCACTAGGTTGGTGTCCACCAAGAACCCTAAAACTCTACCTCCTGAGATGGGGAGAGGATAGATTCCCCGTGATCTATGGGGAACTGTCCCGGAGGCGTGTTCGTTCGCCAGGCGAGGGGTACGAGCCATTAAGAGTAGGTCGTCCAAGTAGATAATCAACCTCACCCTTTGTGTCGCAGAATGTCGTCACCGTATACAGTAATTACGAAAGATTTCTCAAGTTACTACCGGGCGATAACCGCCCTCCTTTCCTGACCAGGAAGACGTTGTTGGGGAAACCCGGGGAGAGCGGGTCCGTCTCCACTATCGTTTGGGTGAACCAGAGGCCCTGCAATTCATTGTCTATTAGGGCGGTGTTCAGGTCTGAAGACCGAGGAAAGAGGGACTAGGTCCATCTCCGGTCCTATAATCCTGATAGACCGGCACTGTACCGTGTTAGACTTTGATGACGTTTGGGCTCATCCGGGATGGAATAGAGCCCTGCCGTCTTGGAATATCTTAATCAGCGTGATCCCGACTAGCCTGCCCTCGGTGGTCGGACCGGGGTCTGATTCGGCTAGGTGAGACAGCTGGGGAACAAGCCACGTTAAGATTCGAGCAGCGGTGTCCAGTCGGACCCGTAGTGTCCACGCATCCCAGGAGGCGACCGCCCGTTGGGCCCAGCCCCGATTTGGGACAGGTCAGTCGGCTGTTCAGCGGCGTGGCCTGCTCACTAAGGTGTGGGATGATTGTGATAGGTCCCAAAGATCCAAGGCCCTGGTCTGTATGATCCGAAGGACCTCTCTATTCCCAGCTTGGGGGATTTCCCGTGTATGGTGGGATACCCCCAGGGTATGGGGTTCACTTCGGGAGTGTGCACAGCCATAAATGGTAAAGGAAGGGGGTTACGCCCTGAAAATGATTCGGTGAGTTTTTCGACCGATCTCCGGGTCCATTATGTGATATATTGGATCACCTCGGGCGGAGGTGCCCAGTCATCGGAGTGTGGATGGCATATCGCCCCCGGATCTATAATGGCTCTCTACGAGAATCCATAGAGTGTCACCCTGGGAACAGGGTTGGCGTCGTCAGAGAGCGCCATGTGCCCACTGCCCTAACACTCATCATCATTCTCATCATCTACAACCTCAGACTCAAGGTGTTAGCCGCCTCAGACTCCGCGGACAACTCTGGAAGAGTCCACGAATGGGTCTGGCTTAGTCCGTCTAACGGATCGCTGCCTCTGCATGTGCATCTCCCCGAGGCTCGGGGGTCGGTCGGAGTCTGGGAGGGCAGTGGGTCGGCAGTCCGGGTAGGGTACTGCCTGGGACATATTATTTACTTCCCCTGTCGGGGAGTCAAGGGCCACAGAAACGTGGCAGCGTTTTGGAACGCCCAGCCCTTCTCAGGGGCGGTAGACCGTTGCCGGATGGTCCGGGCATATGGTGTGCAGGCGGGGGTAACCGACGCCATAGTCGTAAAGATTGGTCTACCGATCAGTTTTGGCAACTGTGTAACACTGTTGAGATTTGGCCTCCTAGGACTGTGTCCACCCTATCCGGGGTACCGGCATGAACAATGCCATGATATTCATTAAATTGTAGAATCTTTGTACAATTCAATACAATTTTTTATACATATTTGTATAATTTATTTATATAATGAATATATAATTTGTATAATCCATCTATAATTTATTATTTGTAAAATTGAATAATGGATTTAGTTATATATTATAAATAATAATATATATTAATAATAATATCATTAATAATAAATGTATTTATTTATTCAATCCTTAGATAGTTATTTAATACATTATTTATTAGGAGTATGTTGTAGGGAATAAATTCCCTGGAGATAAACATGCTATAATTTCTTTATTTAATTTATTGATTTATTGATCTATCTACATATTGATTATTTATTTATTAGGATAAATAAGGTATATGTTCTAGGGAATAAATTCCCCAGAAATATATAATTTGAGTATATATTGAATTATTTATTGTAGATTCGGTTATTTAAATTATTTAATTTAATTTATTTATTTATTAGATATTGATTCATTGGAATGAAATATATATATTTATATATATATATCTGAAAAGATGTACTGCCATCTAGTGGTTGAAAGCATGGTGAAACAGCAGCAGGTTCCTGGCTACGACACCGCTGGGAAGGACATCCTGCGGTGTGAGGGGAGCCTGACGAGATTCTAACTCCAGAGGCGAAGTCTCGCGAGACTACGGCCTCTGGAGTTCTTATTGGCCCGAGGTTGTGAGGGACGGAACGGTCGATGAGAACCGTTCTCCCCCGTCTCGCTCTTGATACCGAGAGAGGTACCGAAAGAGAGGAGAGGAGGAGAGGAGCGGCCGCGGCGGAGACCCCGCCCCCCACCTGAGCGCGCGAAGGGGAGCGTGGGGAGGGAGGGGGGGGAACAGTTGCCCAGGCATGGCGCCCGCCGAGGGAGCGAATGAAAAACAGCGCGGATCCCGCACGGACGCCGCAGTGCTCCGGCGTCAAAGAAAGGGAAAAAACCAGAGCAAAGGATCAAAAAATTGGAAACAAACAAACGTGGCCTCAATACTTATCTTGTGTGCTCTGCCATGAGCAGAAAGAAAGAGGAATAGGTTACCTCAGACAGTCCCTTATATAGATTACGTTCTGGGAGGGGCTACGCTGGCCCAGGGACTGCTGGGAAGGGTAGTTCTTTGAATTTTTTCTTTTAAGTTACAATAAATGTTTACTGTATTTCTGCTATGGGCATTATTAAAGAAAGATAATGCATAAGATATGAGCCTCCTGTCTGAGGTATAATTACATTACCCCTGAGTCTTACTATAAACCAATATTGTACCATTTACTAAATACTAGTGTTGCTCACGAATATTCGCATTGCGAATATTCGTTACGAATATGGCATATTCGAATATTCGCGAATAACTCGAATTTCGCGGCCAATATTCGCTATTCCGAATATTCGTATTTTTTCAATTTTATTTTTAAAACAGATCACATCCTAGTGATCTCCATCGACGTCTAAAAGCATTGCTGGTATGATTAGAGACCCTGGGCCGAGTAGCTAAGCTGAGGCGATCCTTTTATGTTGCCGAATATTCGCAATCGCGAATATTCGATTTCCGAATATTCGCGAATACTTTCTCCGCCCTTCTTTTGCATCAGAGCCAATCAGAGTTCTCCTACCACAGTTGTCATAGGAGAAAGTGGAGTGTTTCTGTGCGTTTTTCCAGTGTATCACATCTTCAAAGAATTTTCCATCTTTTGTCCCGTGTCATCATCATTTGCATTTCACCTCTTTAATGAGAATAATAACTGTTTAACATAAAGACATTTAAGAGATGTCAACGTAAACGGTTTACTTGTATTTTCCAAATCTATGGTTATTCAATATTTATTAAACTAATCAATATACAAATTGGTCAAAGTAAGCCCTCAAATCTATATAATAATGTATTTATTTTATTAATACCTTGTTAGTTGCAGGGTCCATTACGTAAAACCACACTTTTTCCAAAGGGCAGGTGAAATTGAATGTTTCAAAATTTCGCAATCAATTTCGCATTCGCGAAATTTCGCAATAAGTTTCGCATTCGCATTAGTGAAATTTCGCAAAAAATTTTTTTTGATAAAATATCACGAATATTCGATTTTAGCGAATATTTCACGAATATTCGGCTATATATTCGTGATATATCGCGAAATCGAATATGGCGTATTCCGCTCAACACTACTAAATACAACATAATTAGAAAATAGAAAAATAACCTAATAAAGTGACGATCAAATTATGAAAATAAAAAAAACATAGCAGCAGCACTAACGTGAAATAACACATAAAGAAATGCAAATATTGTAAATAAGCTGCGCTCAAAATAAAAAAATAAAAAAACAGTGACAGTGATAAATTATTACATACACCACTCAAAAAAATGTGAACGATTAGAGGATCTCTAGGGCCGCGTACACACAGTCGTTCCAAACCGATGAGAATGGTCCGACGGGCCATTTCCATCGGTTCACCGCTGAAGTGGCCTGATGGTCTGATGTGTGTACACACCATCCAAAAACCGATCGGGTCAGAACGCGGTGACGTCAAACACACGACGTGCTGAATAAAACGAAGTTTAATGCTTCCAAGCATGCGTCGACTTGATTCTGAGCATGCGCGGGTTTTGAACCAATGCTTTCTGTACTAACCGATTGGGCAGCGGTCCATCGGTTCGATTTTATAGCATGTTTTAACATTTTGGACCGAAGGACAACAGACCGATGGGCTATACACACGGTCGGTTTGGACCGATGAAACTGAACCTCGGTCCATTCTCATCGGTTTTGTCCGACCGTGTGTACGCAGCCTAGGAAATAATCCAAAAAGTCAATATGAATGAATATGAAGCCTTGGTGCAAGCCACCACTAATCAAAAAGATGATAGAAGGGTGAACGCTCATTAATGACACCACCAGCAAAACGTGTACCACCACCTTATAAATTCCCTGCTTACCAGAGGCAAGCTTTATGATGCCTGTATGGTGATCCCACTCCGGGTCTACGTCCAGCACCAACTCGCAGAGGTAGGCAGAAAAAATACTCCGGATGACCAGGAAGACCATCAATCATATACCCAAAAATGAAAAAACACTCGGAATAGTGTAATTCAAACTAGGTAAAGGGTTTATTACAATAAAAATTCCAGTTACATAAAACGAAGGATAAAAACGTCAATAAAATTGTTGTTAGGCCGGCCGGCCGGCATGCAGACACCCGTCGACTCGCAATGACGTCAGCCATCTTTTTGATAAGTGGTGGCTTGCTCCGAGGCTTTATATTTATTCATATGGACTTTTTGGATTATTTCCTAGAGATCCTCTAATCATTCAAATTTTTTGAGTGTTGTATGTAATAATTTATCACTGTTTTTTATTTTTTTATTTTGAGCGCAGCTCATTCACAACATTTACTGAATACAACAACCACAGTTTCAACAGCACAATTGGCCAAGGCTGTCTTTTAGAATTTCTTTAACATACACTTAATTACCAAAAATATTGGGACGCCTGCCTTTACACGCACATGAACTTTAACCACTTCAGCACCGGAAGATTTTACCCCCTTCCTGACCAGAGCACTTTTTTCAATTTGGCACTGCGTCGCTTTAACTGACAATTGCGCAGTCATGCAATGCTGTACTCAAACAATTTTTTTTGCCCACAAATAGAGCTTTCTTTGGTGGTATTTGATCACCTCTGCAGTTTTAATTTTTTTGAGCTATAAACCAAAAAAGAGTGTAAATTTTGGAAAAAAATACAATATTTTTTACTTTTTGCTATAATAAATATCCCCCAAATAAAAATAAAATGTATTCATCAGTTTAGGCCAATATATATTCTTCTACATATTTTTGGTAAAAAAAAAATAATAAAAAAAACGCAATAAGCGTAAATTGGTTGGTTTGCACAAAATATATAGGCCCGGATTCACGTAGTATCTTTGTGCGGGCGTAACATATCCTATTTACGTTACGCCTCTGCAACTTTGACAGGCAAGTGCCGTATTCTCAAACCAAAGTTGCGGCGGCATAGCGTAAATAGGCCGGTGTAAGCCCGCCTAATTCAAATGTGGTAGATGTGGGCGTGTATTATGTAAATTTAATGTGACCCCACGTAAATGACGCTTTTTACGAATGGCGCATGTGCCATCCATGAAAGTATCCCAGTGCGCATGCTCCAAATGAACCCGCAAGAAGCCAATGCTTTCGACGTGAACGTAAATGACGCCCAGCCCTATTCGCGAACGACTTACGCAAACAACGTAAAAGTTTCAAAATTCGACGCGGGAACAACGTCCATACTTAACATTGGTACGTCTCATCTACGCCTCATATAGCAGGGGTAACTTTACGCCGGGAAAAGCCTAACGTAAACAGCGTATCTGCACTGTGTCGGCCGGGCGTACGTTCGTGAATTGGCGTAGCTAGCTGATTTACATATTTCTAGGCGTAAATCAGCGTACACGCCCCTAGCAGCCAGCGTAAATGCAGTTAAGATACGACGGCGTAAGAGACTTACGCTGGTCGTATCTTAGTGAAATGTTGGCGTATCTGATTCTTTGAATCAGGCGCCAAGATACGACGGCTCGGACTTAGAGTTACGAGGGCGTATCTGGAGATACGCCGGCGTAACTCGTACGAAAATCCGGGCCGTAGCGTCTAGAAACTATGGGAAAGATTTTTGGCATTTTTATGGCATTTTTATTATTATTATTTTTTTTTTACTAGTAATGACAGTAATCTGACATTTTTTGCTGGAATGCGACGGACAGATCAGACACTTTTCACACTTTTTTGGGAGCATTGACATTTATACAGCGATCAGTGCTATAAAAATGCACTGATTACTGTGTAAATGTCACTGGCAGGGAAGAGGTTAACACTAGGCGATCAAGGGGATAATTGTGTTTTCCCTCAGTGTGTTCTAACTGTATGGGGATAGGATATGTTAGTAGAGGAGGTATATTGTTTTTCCTACTTAGTAGGAACAAACAATATGGCTCCTCTTCCCTGACAGAACAGGGATTGGTGTGTTTACACACACAAATCTCTGTGCTGGCGTTTGTGCATGCGATCGCATGTGGCCGGCAGCGGTCGTGTCCACCGGCCACACACACCCTCTGGTGGCTGTTAAAGGGAAGGACGTACCCATATGGGATTTCACCCAGGGGAGACATTCTGCCGCAGTAAATCTGCGTGAGACGGTCAGGAACCGGTTAATGACATCCAAGTCTTTGTCCCTATATTCAATATTTAATTGGCTCACCCTTTGCAGCTATAACATTTTCAACTCTACTGGCAAGGCTATCCATAAGGTTTAAGACTGTGCCTATGGGAATGTTTGACCATTCTTCCCGGCATTTGTGAGGTCAGGCACTGATGTGGACGAGGAGACCTGATTCGCAGTCTCCGCTCTGTCTCCAAAGGTTAGGGATGAGGTCAGGACTCTGTGCAGGCCAGTCAAGTTCCTTCTCCCCCAAACTTGCTAATCCATGTTTTTATGGACTTTGCTTTGTGCACTGGTGCGCAGTCATGTTGAAACAGGAAAGTGCCATCCCCAAACTGGGATGGGAGCATGAAATTGTCCAAAATGTCTTGGTATGCTGACGTCTTAAGAGTTACCTTTACTGGAATTAAGAGGCCAAGCCCAACCCTGAAAAACCACCCCACACGATAATCCACCCTCAACCAAATAATTTGGACCAGTGCCCAAAGAAAGGTCCATAAAGACATGGATGAGTGAGTTTGGGGTGGAGGATCTTGACTGGCCTGCACCTCAACCCGACAGAACACTTTTGGGATAAATTAGAGTAGAGACTGCCAGCCAAGCCTTCTCATCCACATCAGTGCCTGACCTCACAAATGCGCTTCTGGAAGAACGGTCAAACATTCCTACATTTCTAAATCTTGTGGACAGCCTTCCCAGAAGAGCTGAAGCTGTAATAGCTGCAAAGGGTGGGCCAATTCAATATTGAACCCTACGAACTAATGCCGCGTACACACCATCACTTTATGTGATGAAAAAAAATGACGTTTTTAAAAACGCCACTTTAAATGACCGTGTGTGGGGGAAAACGTCGTTTTATGTCTTCTGAAAAACGACAAAAAAAAATTGAAGCATGCTTCAATTTTATGTGTCGTTTTTCAAAACGTCATTTTTTACTTCACAGAAAATGACCGTGTGTAGCAAAAAACGTCGTTTAAAACGACGTTTTTTCACCCGCGCATGCCCAGAAGCTACTTATGAAGCAAGCTTCAATGGAAAAACGTGGTGAACGTAACCTCGCTTTGCTAGAACATTGTGAGAAAAACGATGGTGTGTAGGCAACTTCGTCTTTGAAAATTGAAGTTTCAAAAACGTCATTTTTTACTTCACAGAAAATGTCGTTTTTTTTCATCACATAAAGTGATGGTGTGTATGCGGCATAAGACTGGGATGCCATTAAAGTTCATGTGCGTGTAAAGGCAGGAGTTCCAAAACTTTTGGTAAAATAGTGTAGGTTTAGAATTCCAAATTGTTATACAGGAGTAAGGTAAGCAAATTGTAGATGAAACAGCCCCATCTAGTGTTTAAAAAAAGAAAACAACATTTCTAGCTAGGTTTCCTTTTAGGCCCCGTACTCACGACCAAACATGTCTGCTGAAACTGGTCCGCGGACCAGTTTCAGCAGACATGTTTGGCCGTGTGTAGGCCCGAGCGGACCATTTTCGGGCGGATCGGACAGTATTCAAGCGGACAAATGTTTCTTAGCATGCTAAGAAACATGTCCGCTGGAAGCCTGTCCTTCGGACATGTTCGGTCGTCTGTATGACTCACCGGACATGTCCGCTGGGCCGAAAGCCCTCACATGCGTCAAAGTGATTTGACGCATGCGTGGAAGCATTGACCTTCCAGGGTCGCACACGTCGCCGCGTCATCGTCGCGGCGACGGCGCGGCCACGTCACCGCGTTCGCTGTCCGCGGGAAATTTGGTCTGATGGTGTGTACAGCCATCAAACCAAAATCCGCCAGCGGACATGTCCGATGAAAACGGTCCACGGACACACGACTGAACATGTCCGCTGAAACTGGTCTGCGGACCAGTTTCCGCGGACATGTTCAGTCGTCTGTATGGCCGACCGGACAATTTTCCGGCGGATCGGACAGGTTTCCAGCGGACAAATGTTTCTTAGCATGCTAAGAAACATGTCCGCTGGAAGCCTGTTCGTCGGACATGTTCGGTCGTCTGTACGACTCACCGGACATGTCCGCTCGGCCGAAAGCCCTCACATGCGTCGAAGTGATTCGACACATGCGTGGAAGCATTGACCTTCCAGGATCGTGCACGTCGCCGCGTCATTGTCGCGGCGACGCCGCGGCCACGTCACCGCGTTCGCTGTCCGCTGGAAATTTGGTCTGATGGTGTGTACAGCCATCAGACCAAAATCCGCCAGCGGACATGTCCGATGAAAACGGTCCGCGGACCGTTTTCATCGGACATGTCCCGTCGTGTGTACGAGGCCTCACACTTGCCAGTGCAAGTTTGAAAATGAATTGCTAATCTATTGCTGGACTTGCCCGGTCTCACAAGTTTGTTGCACAATTGCATCAAGTCCATATTGCATGACTCCAGATTAGAGGTCGACCGATATATCAGACGATTTTTGGCACTTTTTATTAATTTGGCATCGGAAGATTGTTTTAAAATAAAAGCCGATGTAAAACCTCAGCGCGACTTGCAAATAGCTTCTGTATCATAGTCCTTGCAAGTTGCCTGAAGTTTCCCGTGGAGTGGTTTGTCTCTGGGCAGCCTGCCAAGTGTGAGAAAAGAGATACCATGTTTCTACTTATTAATGAACTGAACTCCAGTTCTCAGTTTAACCATTTAAAGACTAAGGCCCAGATCCACGAAGCAGTTACGTTGGCGTATCTATTGATACGCCCGGTAACTTCTAGGATGCTCCGGCGTATCTTTGTTTTGTATCCACAAAACAAGATACGCCTGAAGCTGGGCTAGATCCGACTGACGTACGTCTTAGTAGGCCGTCGGATCTAAGGTGCATATTTACGCTGGCCGCTAGGTGGCGCTTCCGTTGATTTCCGCGTCGAGTATGCAAATGAGCTAGATACGCCAATACACAAACGTACGTCCGCCCGGCGCATTCCTTTACGTCGTTTACGTAAGGCTTTTTTTGGCGTAACGTTACCCCTGCTCTATGAGGCGTACGCAATGTTAAGTATGGACGTCGGGCCAGCATAGAATTTTCCGTTGTGTACGTCGTTTGCGTAAAACGTTCACGAATAGGGCTTTGCGTAAATTACGTTCATGTCGTCTAGGCATTGAGCGGGCGTAATTTAATTTGAAAATTCGACGTGATACTGAGCATGCGCGCGCATGCGCCGTACGAAAAAAGCGTAATTTACGTGGGGTCAAGCTTATTTTACATAAAACACGCCCCCCTGTTCATCATTTTAATTCCGCGCCCTTACGCCGGAAGATTTACGCTACGCCGCCGTAACTTTAGAGGCAAGTGCTTTGTGAATACAGCACTTGCCTCTCAAAGTAGCGGCGGCGTAGCGTAACTACGATACGCTACGCCTGCCTAAAATTACGCCGGGCTACGTGGATCTGACCCCAAATCTTTTTTGACACTTGTTGCTTACAATTAAAAATCCTGTATTTTCTGCTAGAAAAACCCCCAAACATTATATATATATTTTAGCAGAGACCCTAGGGAATAAAATAGCGGTTGTTGCAATATTTTATGTCACACGGTATTTGCGCAGCGATCTTTAAAACGCAATTTTTGGGAAAAAAAAAATGTTGATAAAAAAAAAAAAAAACGTCAAAAAGTTTTGATTACCTGTTTTTGTGCCTGCTTCCTGATTCCCTTACCGAAGATGACGGGGGCAGAACCCGAGAGCCGAGGGAGAGATCGGCTTTGGGTGCCGACATCGCGGGCTCCCAGGACAGGTAAGTGGTCATATATTAAAAGTCAGCAGCTGCAGTATTTGTAGCTGCTGACTTTTAATATTTTTTTTTCGGCGGAACTCCGAGCTTTCACACTGGAGCGGACAGGCGTTGATGGTAAAACACTGCTAGTTTTAACGGCGCTTTACCATAATTTTAGCTGCGCTATTCGGCTGCTAGCGGGGCGCTTATAACCCAGCTAGCGGCCGATGAAGAGGTTAAATGCGCCCGTGTAGCACTGCTGCAGAAGCGCTTTGCAGGCGCTTCGGCAGCAGTGCCCATTCATTTCAATGGGCAGGAGTGGTGGAGGAGCGGTATACACCGCTCCAAAGATGCTGCTTGCAGGACTTTTTTTTAACATCCTGCCAGCGCACCGCCTTATGCCGGGTACAGACGAGAGGATTGATCCGCGGATACGGTCCGCCGGACCGTATCCGCGGATAAATCCTCTTGAGGATTTCCGCGGATTTGGATCCGATGGAGTGTACTCACCATCGGATCGAAATCCCATCGCGATGACGTGTCGCGCCGTCGCCGCGATGATGACGCGGCGAAGTGCGCGACACTGTCATATAAGGATACCCACGCATGCGTCGAATCATTACGGACGGATCGATCCGGTGAGTCTGTACAGACCACCGGAACGATCCGCTGAAGCCGATTCCAGCGGATAGATTTCTTAGCATGCTAAGAAATTTTTATCTGCTGGAAATCGGTCGGCCCGAAAAAAATCAGCGGAAAAAGATCCGCTGGGATGTACACACCAGCGGATCTATCCGCTGGAACTGATCCGCAGATCAATTCCAGCGGATAGATCCTCTCGTGTGTACGGGGCCTAAGTGTGAAAGCCCTCGGGCGTTCACACTGGGACTGCAGGGGAGCCGTTTTGCAGGCACTTTACAGGTGCTATTTTTAGCCCAAAAGCGCCTGAAAAACACCCCAGTGTGAAAGGGGTCCAAACTGTTAGATTTTATGAGATGAAGGGGAATTTTTTTTTTAAATCAACCTAAAATATCAGGCCAAAAAGATCGGCATCATATATCGGCCATCGGCCGCCGCAATTTCTAAATTTTGGCATTGGCCAGAGAAAAACCCATATCGGTCGACCTCTACTCCAGATCAACTTTCTTTGCAAACATTCTGCTGCAAGTTCTGAATTAGTTAGTGCAGTAGCCATCCCACCACAGGGGTTATTGTGGCCGAATTTTCATGCTGTAGACTTGCAGAGCTCTTGCTGTACTCACCACTGCAACTTCGCTCTTGCTAGAGACTTGCCACACAAATTTGCTACAGATTGGAAAAGTGACAACTAGAACTTGTGCTTCAAGTGTAAAACATGCAGCAAGTTAACAGACTTACAATTCAGTACTGCCACAAATTTGCTGCAAGTTATACTTGCTATCTGGGTCTGAACCAAACTGTCAATCCATCAAATAACTGGTGTCATAACTGATCACATGTGCAGCACCATGGCAACTGCAGATCAAACAGAGGCTAAGGTGACAGTGTCCTTGGTTGTAAAGGATAGAAAGGTCCAGCTAAAACATTGTTTAGACACTACAGGGTGAAGTTAAAAGCCATATTTATTTTTATTTTTTTGCTGTCTGTGTACCATTGGGCAGGATTTTCCTTACTTTTTGTCCCTGTTACTGAAACATATCTCCAATCACAGCGATTACATGACAGTTGTACACAATGAACGGTTTAATTCATAGCCATTCATTGTGTATTGTTGTATTGAACTCTGTGATTGGTCACAGTGATTGCATGGTACAGACAGGGTACATCACAGTGCATCTGTACCATGTGATAGTTGTGGCCAATCGCAGCTTCACAATAATACACAATGAATGAATAGATGCCATTCATAAAAATAATTGCTTATAAGAGTGATCTTCATTCCCTGGCTCTTTTTTTTTCTTCTTCCCTACTCTGGGTGGATCCCTCCCCTTTTCTTCTATCTCTTTTCCCCACCTACTGTAATTTATATTATTCTCCACCCCATGGTAGTGGAGGTAAATAATCTGGAAAACTTGAAGGGTTTCACCAGAGGCCCACTGCTGTCTATATTTTTTTCATATAAAACCAATGTGCGAAAACACTTGATATAAGCCTGTTTTTTTTACTGTATGGTATTTTGTCTGTTGTGGCAGCTTATGACTTGTTCTTGTACCCTTATTGGTCATTTGATGTAATGGTGAACATTTCTGGCTACATAAAAAAACTGTAAAAAAAAAAAAACTGACATAAATATGAAAAAATCTGAATTAAAAAAAAAATGGGGATATTTATTATAGCAAAAAGTACAAAATATTGCTTTTTTTCAAAATTGTCGCTCTATTTTTGTTTATAGTCAAAAAAATAAAAACTACAGAGGTGATCAAATACCACCAAAGAAAGCTCTATTTGTGGGAAAAAATGTACGTAAATTTAGTTTGGGAGCCACGTCACACGATGCGCAATTGTGAGTTAAAGCGACTCAATCGCATAAAGTGCTCTGGTCTTTGGCCAGCCAAATGGTCCGGGGCTTAAGTGGTTAAAGCCCAGAACACAGGTGACTCATTAGTGAACTGGCTGTTTACTAGACCTGGACCCTGGCAGAGTACCGCCCTGCTACAATATATATTGTTTTTGAGAACTGTGGCTTGCAGAAGTCTTATTACTGTTTATATGTTTTATTATTATAATTTTTCATGATTATTATATGTATTGAATTGTCTATACATCTACAGTATATTTATGCTGAATGATGTCTAGAAGAGTTAGCAGGTCTACTGAATAAACAACTGGAGTTTCTGAATTGGAGGTTACCAGTATCCATATGTAGCACTACCCCCATAGGAGCTGCTGGTTAGATTTCGGGCCTGCACGTTACCTCTACATTTGTCGTCTAGGGAAAGAAAGTCTGAAAGAACTCCAATGTACACACAAGATGTAAAACCTCCAACTGACAGGTTTTATTCTTTTCGCTCAAAAACTTGTGAAGAAGGTAGAAGGATGAAGGGGGAAGGGAAGGTTCAGGTACACGGTACAGATCACTAGGGGAATAAACCCTAAACTCCAAAGTCATTCACCACTTCCTCTTGAGTGGGTATTGCTCACCCGGATAGACCCCTCTCACCTGGCCTAGCAGCCGGTCTGATGCACGAACCAGTTCAATAACAGTCTCTGCCACAGACTGATTGGGAACAAAATGAACAGTCCGGAATCCTCTGCCACAGGATGTAACCCCGAAATTCCAGCCGTACAGTTAAAGAGCTTTTAAGTTAACTGTAGGACAACTTGGATTTGAGGATCCCCCCTTGCGTTGCGTTAAAATGCATACATGTTGTATTTTATTGCAATGCATTGCAGATCAATGCAGCGTTATAGTGTGAACAGGACACATAAAAAACATTATTATTTTATGTGTGTATGCATTGACCTGCATTTTACAAGTGAGATAAAACACAAGTCATTGTGCCTTAAAATGAGCATAAAATGGTTTGGAAATTTACATTCATTTTCCCTGCATTTTAATGCAAGTCAGTGTGAATTCAGCCTTAGCTGCGTTGATTGTATTGAGATAAGCATTCAGAGCTAATTCACACTATATGCAATGACAGACCTTTTACCACATGGTAAAAGGTCTATCAATACAGGGAAATACAGAAAGCAATTGTCTCCTATGTGTCCGATTCACACTGCAATGCAGGCTTGCACAGCTCAGCAGTGTGCTGCAATAAAGTGCATACATTCTGCATTTTATTACAGTGCACTGGCCCAAATCTTACTGTAATGTCAAGCAGCGTAGTGCATCGCACCACCCGACATGCAGTGAATGAAGTGTATGTTTTGTACACTTTAAATAAAGCTGGAAAAAAAAGGACGGTGCAGCGTGCTTAATCATGCACCACGCTGCCCCCTAGCCAGCTGTTAATGCAGAGCAGCCGAAGGTTGAATCGCTCCGGCTGCTCTACGATATGACAGAGGACCCGTGTCAAATTGTCCTTAAAGTCTTTCCAGTAGAACCATTTCTTAGTCTGGTCTTCAGCTTTGTAACTGAGGGCTGCTATAAGGTCTTCCACAGTCTGAATATCATTTACCCTGACAAACCATTGTTTGAGTGTTGGAGGGGGGGGGTACATTTTTTACAGTTGCTCAAAATGCTTCCCCAGCTGCATGGAGGAGGTTGAAGTTGTAGAGACTTTTATATCTCTTTTGAGACAAGGCGCTAGATGAAGAAGGAAAAGGGGTCTGACAGCAATGGAAAACTTGTAACTTGTTTGGTGATTGCAGAAACTTGCCAAAAAGGTTGGAGTGCAGGGAAGTCCCAAAAGATATGTAGGACGGAGTCCAGATGGGTGCTGCAACGCCACCAATTAGGGCTCTGTTGTGGGAAAATCCATGGCAGTTTCAATGGGGCCCTCTACCACCTAGCAACAATCTTATAGGATATCTCCTGATATTTGTTGCAGATAAATGCTTTATGGGCAAAAAAATCGATTTCTGTCTTTTTGATTCTTACGGAAGGAATGCTGTAACTCACTTTCCCAGGTAGTAAGGAACTTTGGATCATCTTCTGAGGTCACGCTTGTAACCATAGGGTCAGAAGACGACAAGGAATGCCTCATAGCTCCCTCCCCAAGACAAGATTCCTCGAAGGGCATTAAAGCGGAGTTCCGGCCACAATTTCACTTTTTAAATATAAATACCCCTGTAATACACAAGCTTAATGTATTCTAGTAAAGTTAGTCTGTAAACTAAGGTCCGTTTTGTTAGGTTGTTACAGCATTTAGACACTTTATTAAATAGAAATTGACTGGGGCCATCTTAAGTGTGGGCATCATGAAGCCAGACTGTATGACTTCCTGGATTTCAGCCTTGCAGATCTCGCACATGCTCAGTGCTGCACAAGCAGTGTCAGATCAGGTTTCAGCACCTGTGCTGTCCAAGTCACATGATTCTTTGAGACTGGGGAGTGCACAGACTCCTGGAAAGTTACACCCACTACATTCCCAGGAGTCTGTGCGGTGTAGGTTAGGAAGCATTAAGCACCTAGGTGCAGGAAGTGGGAAGATTAACTATTCTGCCTAGCAACAACACTTTGAAGGCATCTAAAAAAAAAAAAAAAAATTCAAAGGACTAATGACATTTTTTTAAAACTACTGATGTAATGTTATATTTATGGGTGGAACTCCACTTTAAGTCCCTTAGGTAAAAAATGCATAAAGTATGAAAGTTGGTGTTGGCACCAGACGTCTAGTTCTGATACGCCATAAGATGGTAGACCACAGAGGGAGGTTTAAACTGACACGCAGCTATAAACTGTGGTGTACATACTACCCCTTGCACAGTCCAGATACAAAATGCTGGCCTGCAGGAAACTCTACATGACATACTGTATGATAGGTGTCATTGGGGAGGGAAAGCTTCTGATGTTAAAGCGGAGTTCTACCCAAAATTTGGAACTTCTGCTTTTTGGAACCCTACCCCCCACCGGTGTCACATTTGGCACCTTTCAGGGGGGAGCAGATACATGTGTAATAAAGGTATTTTGCTCCTACTTCCGGGCATAGATACCCGAGCCACCCACGGTATCCACGTCCCCCCAGCGTACTTCTGGGAGACACACAGATCCTAGAAGACAGCAGTGACCAGTGGGATAGTGCAGCACGAGTCGCGCATGCGCAGTAGAGAACCAGGAAGTGAAGCCGCAAGGCTTCACTTCCTGATTCCCTTACTGAAGATGGTGGCGGCATGACCCGAGAGCCGATCGATAGATTGGCTTTGGGGTGACGACATCACGGGTGCCCTGGATAGGTAAGTTTCCTTATTTTAAAAATCAGCAGCTGCAGTATTTGTAGCTGCTGACTTTTAAAAAAAAAAATTGGGCGGACCTCCACTTTAAGTAAGGTAAAGATCTGGTCCAGTTTTCGGAATGTAGGACCTATTAGTAAATGTGTGGTCAGCGATCTGCCGTTTTTGAAGCGTAAATAAACTCTCCTGTCCTTTCAGCCAAGGAAGCTGCCATCTTAGCTTCTGTTTGAACTGCCATGGTGCTGCACATGTGATCAGTTATGACACCAGACATTTAATGGTTTGGCAGTTTGGTTGCTAGCACCAGCATATGTGACTGTTAGGGCCCTTTCACACGTACGGACCGTATGTCCGCATTTTCATCCGTCCATTTGCGGATGAAAATTGGACATACATGGGTGCTTATGTTATTACGGGTGTCAGCGGATGACCATCCGCTGACACCCGTAATTGTCTGCCTCCGCAAAGATCCGCATTTGCGGACGGAAGAAAACCCTATTTTTCTTCCGTCTGCCGGATCGGATGAACACGGACATACGGTCCGTGTTCATCCGATCCCCCAGAGGGGAGAGCGAAGGAAAGAGAGGGCGGTCCCTGCACAGTGTGCGGGGACCGCCCTGTCAGCTGCCAGCTCAGCGGGGATTTTACGGAGGATCCCCGCTGAGCTTTTGAGGACACGCGGAGTGGATCATTACTGATCCGCCCGTGTGAAAGGGCCCTTAGCAATCCTGACTTTTTAAAACAGTTTAAATGATAATTGTTGATTATTGTTTTGCATCTGTATTTCTTGCCTAGCTGAGAAGGATATCAGCTGTCACCAGAACTAGTGTCCCCACTGGAAGATTTCCACTCTATTCCTGTTTTGGTGACTACCCAACATTTGGATTTTTCTTTTACTGTCAATCTCAGTAATAACGATAAACAGGACAGGGTGAATCTCTCTAACAGGGGACACAAACAGCAATACAAAATTGACAGGGGTCCTAATCCATCTCCAATATATAAAAAAGCTAAACAAAAGTTTTGCTTTTAGTTTTACCTTAATAGTGTTTTTTACTTGACCGAAAAGAGGGACGATTGAGGAGAGAAGAGAGACAAAGGGAATATGGTTCTAAAGAACTGGAGCAGGTGACCATCTGCCTGAATAATGGTGGCCTTACACACTTATGTTTTCTGAATGGTGTGCAATTTGTTCAAAATGATAAAATCAGCAAACAAATTAATAGACATAACTTCCCTCCTGATTGGTTCTCAATTTCAATTTAGATTGGCCAGGATGGAAAGTTATCATTGGTTTTGTATTTATTTTCCAGCGCTGTGATGCGTTGTTCATGAATTTGATCAAAAAGATTATGAGATCCCTGGTTGACATTGGGGTAGATTCAGGTAGCAATTACGCCTGCGTATCCATAGATACGCAGCGTAATTGCTAATTTGCGCCGGCGTATCGACTTTTCTGTATTCAGAGAGCTAGATACGCCGACTGTAGCCTAAGATATGACTGGCATAAGGCTCTTATGTCGTCGTACCGTAGGCTGCATTCTTACGCTGGCCGCTAGGTGGCGTTCCCGTAGTGGTCAGCGTAGAGTATGCAAATTGCATACTCACGCCGATTCACAACCGTACGCGCGGCCGGCGTTCGCATTTTACGTTGTTTGTGTTCGTCGGTTTCTGCGTAAGGCTGCTCATGCTATTAGCAGGAGCAGCCAATGCTAAGTATACCCGTCGTTCCCGCGTCGCGATTTTTGAAAATTACGTCATTTGCGTAAGTGAATGGTGAATGGCGCTGGACGCCATTTACGTTCACGTTGAAGCAAATGACGTCCTTGCAACGTCATTTACCGCAATGCACGTCGGGAAAGTTTCCCGACGGAGCATGCGCACTACGTTCGGCGCTGGAACGCGCCTAATTTAAATGATCCACGCCCCCTACGGGATCATTTAAATTACGCGCGCTTACGCCGGCCAGTTTTACGGAGCGTACGCGCAAATTACGGGGCTACTGCTTCGTGAATGAAGCGTAGCGCAAGTAATTTACGGAGGCGTAGCGTAAAAACGGAACACTGCGCCTCCGTAAGAGTGCGCAGCCCTACCTGAATCTACCCCACTGTATCTTCCATCTATTGGTCAAAATCCACTTTCCTGTGTATGTCATATCAATTGATTGCGTTGTTGACTATCGATTGATCATTCCGAACTAGAGAGATTTTTCAGAACTTAATCCTTTATTGAAGTATCTATGGCCACCATTAGATTTAGCTTCCATTCACACCTGTGTGATTTGTCGTGTTTTGGTTGTTACATGACAACAACGCATGTCAAGAAGAATCCCATTATTGTTTGATGGGTGCCTAAACAACTACGCAATGCGCTTCCACGCCAGTCAGAGAAAGGTGCAGGAGTAGACTAAGGGCACGGTATCATTCAAATCTATAGAATGTGTTTTCATAAAAGCACATCAAAAATGCAGACAGCACCTAAAAACGCACAGGTGTGAACAGTGCCTGCTCTGAATGAGAATATTTGAAATAACTGGGCATGTATATTGAATAAAAACAACAAACACCCAAATTACATCTCTGTCTCTACCAGGAAAGACAGGATACAACTCAGAAAAAAATAAACATATGCTTCTCCTGTATACAGCACGCCTATCTAAACACACACAAACGGAAAGCCTTCTAGTTTGGGCTCTTCCGCTCACCGTCCTGTACTCTCAACCAAAGCCAAGCAAAGCGCTTCCGTCAACAAGCTGTCTGCGCGGAGCCTTCTCTTTCCGGACGTCTGATTGGTTTCTGCTGTTTCCGGCCCTACACCATCCTATTCTGATTGGCCCATTGGGCTGTCGGTCAACCTGTGCTTGGCGGCGGTGATAGGTTGTGGCGGGATTGGCTGCATACAAAGATGGGATCCTAGCAGGTAAAGATGGAGCTGCTTCAATGTTCTGGGAGATGGAATCGATGTTATGTACTATGGGGCAATGGGTGGACGGGGCGCCCATCTATTACCATCCTCAATGTATAGCTTTACCTCTACACCTTCTATTTATTTACTGCACCGTGCTGTAGGGTCTGGGATGTGCTCAGCTCTTATATCTGTCTTCATTCTTGTAGCAGATGAATATATCCATAATATATATATAACTTTTTTTTATTACTATTATCTGTAGTTATAAAAAAAAAAAAAAAAATCTATAATGTTTTTTTATTTTTTATTATTATTATTATTATTGGGAATATGTGTCTATCCTTTAAAACTGCCGGAAAAAAAAATACATAATGCCTATGTTTATTATTTTAAGGGGGGGGGGGATATAATTTATATATATATATATATATATATATATATATATATATATATATATATATATCCTGTTTATTTTAAAAGGAGGTTTTACATGGTTAAAAAACATGTAAAACAAAAACTGTAATCTCTCTTACACACTTATGTTTTCTGACAACTTAATAGACCTAACTTCCCTTCTGATTGATTTTCAATTTAGATTGCAATCGATTGGCTATATATACTCCAATTTTTTTTTTTTTTATATTAATATTCATTTTATTATACTTTTACATTTTTGAATTGAGGCTTCCCGATACCCAGACATGACTTTGTAAAATTATATTTCCTAGGCCATTAGTGAAGTGTTATTTAGTAGAATTGGTATACTCCCAATTGGTATAATATGGTATAATACTATTGGTATACCCCCCCCCCCCCCCCCCCCCCAATGATGAAAATCTCTTTATTTTTCAGTTATTCAGCAGCATCTGCCGCCACCGCCACCACCACCACCGCCGCCGTACATGCCAGTCATCATGAATTTTGATGGCATGGACCCAGGTTTGGCCGACTATGGCCCCGCCATGCATGCTTCAATGGATCCAGTACTTGATCCTCACCTGAACCCTGGTCTAATGCAGTCTGTGGAGCTGGACCATGACCGTGTTGGGCTGGAGGGCATGCCTGTCCAGGAGCCTGTGCGCATCATGGAAGGGATGTATTCTGAGCTGCACACAGCTGTTTCTGAGGTTGGAGTTCCTGTCTCCGCGGTGCACTTTGATGTCCATGAGGAGATGCTGTGGGTTGGCAACCATGGGGTGAGTGTGAATAGGCTGCCTCGAGCCATACCAGCCTTTAATTTGTCCATTGCTAAATATGCACCAACATGGAGGCTCTCTTAGACTAGAGTTAAGATTGCACTATGCAGCAGGTTCTTGACGATACAGTACAGCTTCCACTTATTCCAAATTTTGTGGAGCTAAATCCTTGTGTGGGGTGTGTTTTTTTTTTTTTTTTTTTTTTTTTTTTTTTTTATTGTATTTGTTGTCATGGAAAGAGTAGAAAAGATTTAGACTGGCAAGCAATATCCAGAGCATTTTTTATTTTTGGTGTGGGAATCCCTCCTGCTGGGCCATTGTCCTGTTTTTCCAGTGCAGGTGAAGGCAGTGATTATTGCTAGCAGCTATAGTAGATGCTTGCAATCTTCACAAGAGAATCCAGCAGGCTGGTTATACCCAAGTTGATTGCTCACCTTGATACACTCAGCCTGCCCATTAACTGTTGATCTCAGCTGGTTCCTGCTGAACTGGCTGAGATTTGAACCGTGTATGACTGGCCTTAGAACTCCTGATGATGGGTTTCAACCATTCCCCCCATTCTCAGTTTGATTTTAAGGGGAGAAAAAAAAATGCTCAACGGAATAAGGTGTAATGGTTGTATATTCTTTGCTCCAGTGTTCTTCTCCACCCTGGGTTGTCCACCCATACAATGCAGGGCTATTGGCATCTTTAAGAGGGTTCTGGGGACCGGTCACACACATGGCGCCTACCCGAGTGAGAGAAATGTTACTCATTGTTTAATTCTTGCAGCTTTTTTTGTTCCAAAGCTGGGCATCTAAGTATGAAGCTTCCTAGCCTGCAATCAGCTGTTTAACCACTTGCTTACTGGGCACATATACCCCCCTCCTGCCCAGGTGAAATTTCAGCTTTCGGCACTGCGTCGCTTTAACTAACAATTGCACGGTCGTACGACGTGGCTCCCAAACAAAATTGACGACTTTTTTTTTTTTTTCTTCCCACAAGTAGAGCTTTCTTTTGGTGGTCGCCTGTGCGGTTTTTATTTTTTGCGCTATAAACAAAAAAGAGCGACATTTTTTTACTTGTTGCTATAATAAATATCCCAATTAAAAAAAAAAAAAAAAAAAAATTTTTTCTCAGTTTAGGCCGATGCGTATTCTTCTACATATTTTTGGTAAAAAAAAAAAATAAAATCGCAATAAGCGACTGGTTTGCGCAAAAGTTATAGCGCCTATACGTGTAAAGTTGGGGGGTGGTAAAACCCTGCAGTAGAGTTTACTGCCCCCCAATTCCTACCCTCTTCAGCTGTTGAAGCAGCAGCCAAAGGTGTACCCATGCCACAGCTGGAATTAAAACCCCCTGTTGCTATTGGTGGGTGCTACCACCTGCCAATCATGACCCATTCAAGTAAATGGGGCCACTCTGCAAGCATCCCACAACTGCATGCTTCTGTGGGGTCCAAAGGGTTAATGCAGGTCGTGAGAAAGCAATTCTGCCTGCTTTAACCCCTTATTTGCTGTACTGCAGGGCACTCGCAGAGCAGCCTTAACCACTTCCCGACCGCCGCATGTAAATGTACGTCCACAGTATGGCACGTACAGGCACATGGGCGTTCATGTACGTCCTTGCCTTCTAGCGGGTGGGGGGTCCGATCGGGACCCCCCCCCCCCCGCTACATGCAGCGGTCGGGTTCGCTCGGGGAGCGATCCGGGACGACGGCGCGGCTATTTGTTTATAGCCGCTCCGTCGCGATCGCTCCCCGGAGCTGAAGAACGGGGAGAGCCGTATGTAAACACGGCTTCCCCGTGCTTCACTGTGGTGGCTGCATCGATCGTGTCATCCCCTTTATAGGGGAGACACAATCGATGACGTCAGTCCTACAGCCACACCCCCCTACAGTTGTAAACACACACTAGGTGCACCCTAACTCCTACAGCGCCCCCTGTGGTTAACTCCCAAACTGCAACTGTCATTTTCACAATAAAGAATGCAATTTAAATGCATTTTTTGCTGTGAAAATGACAATGGTCCCAAAAATGTGTCAAAATTGTCCGAAGAGTCCGCCATAATGTCGCAGTCACGAAAAAAATTGCTGATCGCCGCCATTAGTAGTAAAAAAAAATAAAAATGCAATAAAACTATCCCCTATTTTGTAAACGCTATACATTTTGCGCAAACCAATCGATAAACGTTTATTGCGATTTTTTATTTTATTTTTTTTGAAGAATACGTATCGGCCTAAACTGAGGGAAAAAAATGTTTTTATATATGTTTTTGGGGGATATTTATTATAACAAAGTAAAAAATATTGCATTTTTTTCAAAATTGTCGCTTTATTTTTATTTATAGCGTAAAAAATAAAAACCGCAGAGGTGATCAAATACCACCAAAAGAAAGCTCTATTTGTGGGGAAAAAAAGGACGCCAATTTTGTTTGGGGGCCACGTTGCATGACTGCGCAATTGTCTGTTAAAGCGACGCAGTCCCGAACTGTAAAAACACCTTGGGTCTTTAGGCAGCATTTTGGTCCGGGGCTTAAGTGGTTAAACAATGACAGGATGTATAACTCCTGCGACATGTGTACACCCCTGGTCACTGTAGCTAAAGGGGTACAGTTGGGGCAGGGGTGATAAAAAAACTTGTCTTAATTATGGGGTTTTACCAACCCCCAAAACTGTAAATGAACCCTTACTGTACAGAGTCTCCTATAAAGGCTGCTTTTACACTGAAGTGCTGAGGTTTACCTGCACTGTGGGTGCAGTGCATCTTCTACTTCCCTGGGTTATCTGTGCTTTGCCATAGAGACTTGTATTGTATCCTGCTTTCAGAAAGTGCACCAAACCCGCGAGATGTAATAGTCCTATAGTCTATGGCTAAGCGCAGGAAAGCTGCAGGTACACTGTATCCGTGGTGTGGGTAAACCACAGTGCATCGGTGTGAAAGCTGCCCTATACTATTATGCCTGGTGTAGTGCTTCACACTGACTTGCAGGTCTCTTCTTTTCTGCTGCTGGCACCACTCTGAGACCACTAACTGGGATAAGATTTGGCGTGCTGTTGGTATCACTATGCATGGGACAAGAGCTTGCTCCCTACAGCTCCAACTTTGCATGTAGTCCCTCTGCGTTGCACTCTGATGCTCTGGAATGGCGGGTCAGCAAACCCAGACCGCAATCTACTGGTAGATCGCCATCTACAGGTTGCTGACCCCCAACTAAAATTAACTAAATGGGATTCCCAATCCTTATGCAGAGGAATTGGTAAACCTATTTAATTTGAACTTCTTCCTTTTTTTTCTTCCTCTATCACTTTGCAGCAGGGAAAACCTTTGACCTTCAGCAGTGGATATTTCAATATTGCAGCCTGTATTTATAATAAAATATGTTCAGGAATTGAGTCTATTTTTTATTTGTTTAACAGGGCCATGCCACCTCCTTCTTCAGTCCTGCTCTTGAGAGATATTCATCTTTCCAAGTGCATGCAGCAAATGATATCCGGCAGATTCAGAGTCTGGAG
This sequence comes from Rana temporaria, assembly GCF_905171775.1. Classification (NCBI taxonomy): domain Eukaryota; kingdom Metazoa; phylum Chordata; class Amphibia; order Anura; family Ranidae; genus Rana; species Rana temporaria. Next base: position 132,153,463 of record NC_053490.1, on the reverse strand, counting down.
AATGGGGTTGGTTTCCTCACCAAGAATAACCTGAAATATGTGACACGCGGTGGACTGATCATCTTTGACTACCTGTGAGTTCCAGTTTTTTGGCTGTGACTAACGAGCTACTTCTCACCCAATGAGATGGCATTCATACTGGTTCATGTTGGACTTTGATTTCCTCGTTGACAGCTGTGGTTTTACTGTGGGCAGTGCCCCCTTTTCTCTCTGTGTGTGTGTGTGTGTGTGTGTGTGTGTGTGTGTGTGTGTGTGTGTGTGTGTGTTTTATTTTTTTTAATCGTAATCACAAACCAAATTTAACATGCTTGTTTCTTTAGGATGGACGAAAATGTAGATAATCACAGTCTATTGCTCATGGACAGCAACACCCTGCTAATGGCAGGCATGCAAAATTATGTCATTCAGATGGATCTTAATACAGTGCAGGAGACACAAAGGGTAATTATAATTTTTTGCTTCTTGTTGTTGAGCTGCTTGGCCCAAATAAGACCTGAATAGTTGTACATTACAAAGTTTTTTTTTATTTATTTTTTTTCTTACCAAGTATAGCAGGTTTATAATTTTTATGCTAGGCTGTTGCTGACTTAAAATTTTCGTGTTCGATTATTTATTTTTTTCGACTAATTATAACGCACAATTTTCGGATCACCACCATATATAGTCCCCACTGTACGATGATCCCCAGACATCTCCCCCCCCCCCCCCCCCCCGGAGATATCATTTGCTGCTCAGTGATTGCAGTATTCTAGTCTGCATCTCCCAAGGTAATGCGTAAAACCTGGCCTGGTTGTGGGTCCTGAGGACAGAATTGATAACCACTGTATTACAGTAAAATACTTTGTGTATAAATTAGCGCAGTCTAAAAGTCAGGCATTTTACTAAATAATTTTGTCTGCTGCTGTGTTATAGGAAATAATGATGCATAATGTTGGCAACCTCTAAAGTACTCAGATACCGCTTATGCCCCCTTTTTAGACAACTGAGTGGTATTAGGATGGCTATAATGGGGGGGCGAATATATTACCAAATTTGGTACAGGTATCGCTAAATTAGGACCAGTTCAAGCCAGTTTTACCATGTTCATGAAATGTTTGCTAAAACATCTGTATGGCTAAGAAACCTATTACCAGAGTAATTGGAACTTGCAGAGTTATTAAAGGTATCTTGGTTTCTCCATTTGTACTGGGAATTCCAATTCTTTCTTTAGAGTGAAAATCTGACTATATCCTGGTCTGTCCACTCTTAAGCCTCGTACACACGATCGGATTTTCAGACAACTGTGTGGCAGGGTTTTGTCGGGTAATCCGACTGTTTGTACGCTCCATCGAACAATTGTCGGTTTTTTAGCACGCTTTCAAATTTCCAGCCAACAAATGTGTCTTTTCGGACTCGAGTCCATTGGGAAAAAAATGCAAAGTATATACACGCATGCTACGAACCAATGCTAACCATAGCAACATTAGCAGAAGTTGCCCAAAGGGTGATGCTAAAGAGCTGAAAAACCATAGTTTTGTGTATGTTGGCTGAAAAAGTTCTGCCGTCTGTATGCAGAACAAGTTCACGGCCAACGCCCTTCACACAAAATTCCACAGATGGAAATCTGAGTGTGTGTGTGTGTGTGTGTGTGTGTGTGTGTGTGTGTACAAGGCTTAAGACAGTCCCTAAACTCCTCCCCCCCCCCCCCCCCCCCCGGGACCCACCGCAGAAGGGGGAATTTGGGCTAGTCTGTGCAATACCATGGTGAATATAACATGCTTATTTTAATAATAAAAAGAGGCTTTAGTAATGCTTTAAGGCAGGGAGGGATACTTAAAGGGTCACTAAAGGGAATTTTTTTTTTTTTTTTTTTTTAGCTAAATAGCTTCCTTTACCTTACTGCAGTCCTGGTTTCATGTCCTCATTGTTCGTTTTTGCTTTGATGTTGCTGTAATTCCTCTCTGTTCTGGACACTTCCTGGTTGTCTGTTTCCTGATCACCGCAGTACTGGGAGATCTCTCACTGTGGTGACTTATCAAGGAGGTGTGATTACTGTGTGTCAGCACCAATCCAGTTTCGTTTTACAAAGCATCACTGCCCTCTATTGGCTCTGTACATCAGAGAACCAGGAAACGGCAAAAACGAAACTAAACTGCAGGTACATTATATGATTGGTTTTTATCTATTTTTAATCATTTTTAAAATGAATCGGGTAACTATTATGTCTCCCCTGTAAACAGTTATTTCAGCAAAAAAAAAAAAAAATTCCTTTAGTGACCCTTTAAGTGACTTGGTAACTGGTCGCGGGCCACATTGAGTGAAGCAGGTGGATGGCAGCCCAGTTACCACTGATGAAAAGAGGTGCCTATATATATATATATATATATATATATATATATATATATATATATATATATATATATATATATATATATAAATTACTGTGATTTTTAGTAACAAACATGCCTTTTTAATAACGGTGTTCTAACATCAGAGGGCTCCGGGGGCCACGCGTGGCCACCCCTGCTTTAAGGCATCTGTCTCTCGCACATATAGTAGATGCTGAGTGTGCATGCTGTAGCTACTGTGTGGACATTGGATCACTGTTGGTTCTATCTTAACTTTTCTTTTTTGTATATGTTTTAATTTTTTTTTTTTTCCTCTCTCTCCAGTATACAGTTGAATCCCCTGGTATTACAGTTATGCGGCAATCCAATCGTTTCTTTTTCTGTGGGCATGCATCAGGAAAGGTATGTTGGTCACTGTCCCATCTAAATCTTTAGTGGAATACTTTGCCCCCCTCCTCCAGCCTGAGTGCAGCCCACTTTATCTTATATTTCAGTCTTGATCCAGGGATCTTGACTCTGTGGGCCCTGCTCAAGGCCACTTGGCATTGCTCCTGAAAATGGCTGATCTGTTCTGCACATGCATGCTGTATCTTCATTCATGCCTGGGGGGGGGGGGGGGGGGGGAGCGCCATACTGGCTGCCTTAAGTGTTCAGAACAATGTGCCTTACAGTACACAAATTACATGGGTGCACAGTATAATTTGTAAGTGAGATATACATTCAGTAAAAGATTGTAATCGAAGGATAACCATGGCACGTCTGTGGTACGAAGCATGTGAAGTTGGAATGCAAAGTAACTGACACAAATATATGTTCTTGGTCACTGACCTGAAGTATTAGAGCCAGTGCATATGCATGACAGCCAAGCAACTTGCATTTTTAGAAAGAGGTTAGCAGTTGTGTTTTTTTTTTTGTTTTTTTTTGTGTTCATGGCAGGCTTCTTTTAGCGGCCCTTGGAGGATTATTGTAAAATTTCCCATTGTGGTATAATTAAGCTGTTTTCATGTTGCTATAGATGGGTGCACTTTGTAAGTTACTGTTTTGCACCTGTAGAGCAATAGGCAGGGGCTGGTGTGGCTATTCCAATGCTAAAGTGCATGTGGCTTTGCATTCTCTGCTGTTTTGGCACAGGGACTGATCTGTTAGATGGTGTAAAGCACTATAAGTTTGTCAGACCTCAATAAGTGAAGCTAGAGCCTTTTCATTGCAGCAGATTTGTTTTAAAGGAGAACCTGAAAGAAATGCATAAAGGTTGACTTGCTAAAACGTGTGCACACGTGATCTGCTGCAACCGCGCATACTGACCAATCTGCTTCCACGTTTTAGCTTTCATTCACACTGAAATGCAGGTTTGATATTGTGCGAGTTCAGCTGCACAAATGTCTATTGAAGTCGCCAAAGGTAGTGCAAGAACACAAAGTCGGCGTCGCACCACTTTGGGACAGTGCCGTTACCAGCAATAGGCTGTGACACGTCAAATCAAGCTGATGTGAACGGGGGGCTTATTGCCAAAGCTTAATTGAACAAGATGAAGTTAGAAGCTGATTGGTTATTATGCACAGCTGCACCAGATTGTGTTAGTAAATCTCCCACCATGCGATCGTCGCTGACCTTCTGAAAATTCTAGCTACCTGTCGTGCTAGTCCAGTGGCTTAATTTATTTTCTAAATCAATAACTGGAACTTGTATGCAGATTGGGCGTACTGACTTCGCTTCAACTTTCTACTTTTTGTTCTACTGGGTCAGTTACTATTGACGCCAGAGACAGCCATGCAACTTGCAGGTATTTGTAGGAGGTCAGCAATGGCAACCTTTTTGTATTTACTCCTGGGCTAGTCTGTTCACAGCAACACACTGCACTAAGGTGTATTGGTAAAACCAAAGCAAAAAAAGCCTGCTGCTGCATTTTGGGTGGCTGACCTGTAGCCTCTTAAAGTTAACCTAAATACCATTCATATATTCCAGTGCAGATATGTTCAGATTCAAAAATTCTTCTATTCAGTATTTCTTTACTAACCTGTTAATACTACCATCTTTGAGGACTTTAGCATGGTGGGGTTTTTTTTCCTTCTATTTTTCAGGTAAAACACCTTTTCACTGACTTGGCTTTTTTTTTTTTTTGGCACTTTTTTTTTGTAGGTTTCCCTTAGAGATCTGCGCACTTTCAAAGTGGAACATGAGTTTGATGCCTACTCTGGTAGCCTGTCTGACTTTGATGTCCACGGAAATCTGGTAGTGACTTGTGGTTTTAGCAGTCGTATGAATGGTCTGGCTTGTGACCGGTTCCTAAAAGTATATGATTTACGGATGATGCGGGCCATCACCCCTCTGCAGGTCCATGTTGACCCCCTCTTTCTGCGATTTGTTCCTACTTATACATCACGACTAGCAATTATTTCTGAACGAGGTGAGCATTCTTTCCCTACTACTGTTCTATGTACAAACAAGTATTTGAGCATCTTGTTTTGGTGTGTGGGCATTATTTTAACCATTTGATCTGTAAGCATGCTTGTGACTGGCTGTCTTCATTGTAATACAGTGCACACCTTAAAGCTGGCCATGCATGGATTAACATTCAACCAGTAGGGACTGGCTGAATTTAGATTAATGTACGGGTACACTATTTGATCAACTTGTGCAACCAGCTTGTTGGGTTTTTTACCAAATGATTAGTGGTGCCGGCTAGGGCTGCAACTAACGATTATTTTCATAATCGATTAGTTGGCCGAGTATTGTTTCGATTAATCGGATAATAACCTTAAAATTGCATTTTTTTTTTTTTTTTTTTGGGCCAATTTGTTGGGCAGATTACAAAACACAAATTGCCGCAAAAACACATTACATGCTTTTCTGCAGCTTCTCCATTGAATATATTGAACCAAAAAAATCTAAATGGCACCGTTTCGCGTAAAAAGTCCTTGCGCAGCAGCTGAAAAAAAATCATGGATGTGAACGTGTCCCATAGGAAAACATGTAAATGAACTGTAGTGTTACTGCAAAAAGCACCAAAACAGAGGTGTGAACCCAGGCCTGAGATGTTTAGTAACATAATGGGGTTAAAAAAAAAAAAATAAGTACAAAGAGCAAATCACTACTGTAAGGGGTTCATTTTTTTACTGTGGGACAGTGAAAGTAATATTTACAGTAGCGATTTGCTTTTTTGTACTATAAAGGGCTAATTTTATTTTCTTTAACCCCATTATGTTACTGGCCGATTAATCGATTTATGAAATTAATTGTGTACAATTTTCATAATCGATTAGTTGTTTCGGCCCTAGTGCCGGCTATAGCTGGCAACACTAATCATGGATTTTTGCCAGCAGGGAAGGCTTTCTGCCAGCAGAATATAATGCTTTGCAAGTTATTCCCCCATCGATGCACTCGGTGGTGGAAGGAAAGTAGATTGCATAATCTATAGCCTGCCTAAGTGATATTGGTACTGAGGAAACACCTGCAGCATCAGAACAGTTCATCTAAAAAGTACTCATCGCTTCACTTTTTCCACATTATGTTGCAGCCTTATTTCAAAATTAAATTCATTATTTTCCTCACACCTACAAACAATACCCCATAATGACAATGAGTTTTTTTTATGCAAAAAAATAAAAAAAAACACATGTACAGAACTATTCCCAGCCTTTGCCATTACACTCAAAATTGTGCTCAGTTGCATCCTGTTTCCCCTCATCATCCTTAAGATGTTTCTACACTTTGAGTCCGACTGTAGTAAATTCAATGGATTGGACTTGATTTGGAAATGCATGTGTGGTCCCACAATTAACAGTGCATGTCAGGGCACAAACCAAGCCATGTAGTCCAAGGAATTGTCTGTAGACCTCACACAGGATTGTATCGAGGCACAGATCTGGGGAAGGATACAGAAATGTATGCAGCATTGAAGGTCCAGATGAGCACAGTGGCCTCCATCATCCGTAAACTTGGAACCACCAGGATTCTTCCTAGAATGGACCGACATGAGCGATCGGGGGAGAAGAGCCTTAGTCAGGGAGGTGACCAAGCACCGATGGTCACTCTGACAGAGCTCCAGCATTTCTCTGTGGAGAAGAACAACCATCTCTGCAGCACTCCACCTATCGGGCCTGTATGGTTGAGTGGCCAGACGGAAGCCACTCCTCTGTAAAAGGCACATGACGGCCTGCCTGGAGTTTGCCAAAAGACTCCTGAAGGACTCTCAGATCGTGAGAAACCAAGTTCTCTGGTCTGATGAAACAGATTGTACGCTTGCCATTCAGGCCAAAGAGTTCAAAGTCTGGAGGAAACCAGGCAGCGCTCATCACCTGGCCAATGCCAGGCAGGAATTGGGAGACTACTTGGGATCAAGGGAAAGATGAATGCAGCAATGTACAGAAATGTCTTGATAACACGCTCTGGACCTCAGGCTGGTGCAAAGCTTCATCTTACAACAGGACAATCACTCTAAGCACACAGCCAAGAAAACAAAGGAGTGGCTATGGACTTGAGGCTGTAATTGTTGCCAAAAGAGCTTCAACAAAGTATAAAAAAATTCAAAGATTTCAAACCAACTTTTTTTTCATGTTGTCATTATGGGGTATGTTTTTAGAATTTGAAGACAATGAATTTAATTGATTTTTGGAATAAGGCTGTAACCTAAAATGGGGGGGGGGGGGGGGGGTTTAACGCATTGTGAATACTTTCTGGATGCACTGTATGACAGCCAGGACAAGGGACACTTTGAATGAAAGGAATTCTGTTCCTTGGTGTGGGTGGGGGGGAGAAATGTTTAAAGGAGTTCTCCAAGCTAAAACTTTTAACCCCCGCTGTGCCCGGGCTGTAAAACTATACAAAATAAACTTTCACTTACCTGCCTACGATCCCCCGTTGTTCCGATATCGCCGTCCCGGTCTCTTCCACTTCCTGCGGGTCGGTGACTCAGTGCGCTCAGCCTATCAGCGGCCGCGACGGGACATTGCTGCGGCCGCTGATAGGCTGAGCGCACTGTGAGTCACCGACCCGCAGGAAGTGGAAGAGACCGGGACCGGAGAATGGGACGGCGATATCGGAACAACGGGGGATCGTAGGCAGGTAAGTGAAAGTTTATTTTGTATAGTTTTACAGCCCGGGCACAGCGGGGGTTAAAAGTTTTAGCTTGGAGAACTCCTTTAACTAAACTTGGACTTTAAAGTAATGTAGGTTATATAGATCGGCCTGTGGTGTACACCTTGGCTCATGTATATTTTGCAATTAACCAGTATAGGGGCTGATATGAAAAAAAATCTTTCTTGTAGGTCAGTGTCAGTTTTGTGAACCGACTGGTTTGGCCAATCCTGCAGACATATTCCATGTCAGCACAGTAGGTCAGCTAATTATGTCCTTCGATGTGTCTGCTAGCAAGCAAGTTCTGGCGTTTGGAGACTCTGATGGCTGCATCCATTTGTGGACAGATACCCCAGAAGCAACATTTAACACTTACCCACGTGACCCTGAATTTGCACTGCCCTGCATGGTGGACAACCTGCCGCATCTTGACTGGAATCAAGACCTTATGCCTCTTTCCCTTATCCCCTTTCCATTAATTAATGAAACGTTGCTTTCTGATTGGTCTGCTGCTAGCTCTACTCCTGCACCTCGGTACGTTGGTCCATTTGTGTGTGTGTGTGTGTGTGTGTGTGTGTGTGTGTGTGTGTGTGTGTGTTTGAAAGCATGGAGGGGGAAAAAGTGTATAGAAAATGGATGACAACACGAAACGCCAGCACAATTGAAGGTTTTGTGTACAAGACTCATCCATTCAGAACAGTGAGGGTCAGGGTAGTCAGTACAAACATATGTTGCGGGTTCATTAACAGCCAACAGATCTAGGTATCCACATCTTAAACGTAGCAGCCTCCCCAGCGCCCCACCTCTCTCCAATGTCCACGAGTGTCTTGCCTGTCCGGCACTCCTGATTTGGCTATCAGTCAGTTACCCAGTCAGAGGGTGCGGATCGGGCTCTGAATGGACACAAAGCTATGACTCTGCTCGGGTGCCCCATACCAAGCTCCTTGCTGTGGGAGGGGCCAGGAGCAGCAAAGAGGGATCCAGGGTGCTTTGTGCAAAACCAACTGCAGAGGAAACAAGTTGTGTGTGTGTGTGTGTGTGTGTGTGTGTGGGGGGGGGGGGGGGGGGGTTTGGGACGTTACAATCACTTTAAGCTGTGCGGTCTGACAACATAATTTGGATGAGCTTGAGTAGGTAAAGCTAGGCTTGGCTTTAGTCCTCTTCATATCACGTTGTCAGATTATTGTGCAATGGCATGAGTTTTCAGGTAACACAGACTTGCACAAATTAAGCCTAGTACACTAGTAGGGGTGTGTGGGTCATGCCCCTTTGACAGAAGCCAGCTGTCTGTTGGACGGCTGACTGTCAGTTTCTATTGAACCAGCTGATGACACCCAACATTCGGCCTATGCGTACTAGGCTTTACACTTCACACAGATTTTCACTCATACCAAAGCGATATCTTATCTTAGCAATGTTCCACCACCAAATTTTGATTACCCCCCTTAGTTCTGTCATGGCCTATCTAATTGTCTTTCACATCTACTGACCAATGTCTATTTTTCTTCAGTCGGGCTCCCCCTGTAGATCCAGAGATACTGCGCGCAATGAAGCAAGTTGGGTTCATTGGCTATTCTCCCAATCCCAGGACAAGGCTCCGGAATCAGGTATGCCTTTTTTATTTTTTAACTTTTACATTCTGTATCCGTTTTTGTGGTAGTCTGTGTTTGCTGAATGAGATTTCAATATTTTTTTTGTTCTATTTATGAACCAGTTGAGTTTATTACTGTTTGGAATGTTTATATGATTCCAGAAATATATTCACTATTTTGCAGGGGCAGTATCTGCTTGTTAAATCTCCAAAGTACAGTGATTGTGTGGAACTGCTCCAACCTAACTGCAACTTGATCACTGTTAGGCCTCATGCACACTAGATGTTTTTGGACAGCAGCTGTTTTTGGCAGTAGACGTTTTTTCTACAGTCAACAAACTCCATGTTATCCTATGTGTCCACGCACACATAGGATGTTAGCAGTTTTTTGACCAGTGGTGTTTTTGAGCAGTAAAAAAAAAAAATCAAAACTAGTGGTTCTGAGAGGTTTTTCAGCTGTAAAAATGCTCTAACGCTGATAAACGTTTAAAAACATCACTCACTAGTGTTTTTTAACCTTTTTTGATCCATTAAAAAAAAAATGCTACGCTGGAAAAACTCTAAAAAGAGTTTAACGCTATTGAAAAAGTTAAAAAATTTACTGCAAATCAACTGGCGTTTTTATAACGTTGTTTTAATGTCCAGTGTGCATGGGGCCTAAATGTGGTGCTGTGGGACTGTCTAAAGTGCAAAGCCCCTGCGATGTATGGTTCACCGTCAACCTCAGATTGCTTATCCTGTAATTAAAGAGCAGAAATGCCTAAATATACATGTAGAGCAATGCACATGTGTAATTCTGTTCGGCCACCCAAAAGTCTTAAGCACCGTAAACTGGCTCTTTGTTTAGAAAGTTGGGAGACCCCCTGACTTGCATTATTAGATCTGCCAGAAATGGGAACATAACTATAGTGGCGATTTGACAATCGCAGCTACAGTTGGTAGCTGCAGCTATGGCATTCTATAGCTGTGTAGAAGCTATGCTGTGGTGTTGGCAAAAATGGTCAGTTTTAGGGATTGGCCCATGAAAACACTGCACCAGAATCTGCCACAGAGTACCCAGTTTCCACTGAATGGGAACCATCTGTCCCAGAGATTTTGCTACATATCACGTTTTTGTTCAAAGGATTCATTCAGAATCCTTTTAATTGAGTTTTCTATTTTTGTATTGGAAACAAAAAAAAAAAAAGACTAATCGCTGGAAAAACTTTCAAACTTGCAATAGTGAACCCAGTTTACATAGGTTTGGAGTAAAACCAATAAAATTGTTAATTGGTTCTGTAACCAAATATTTTGCCAGATAAATCGTAGCATACAATCATTACTATGGGTTCCTGAGATGGCTGTACCAGTGATTCAAAAACCCAAGGAAGTAAAGCGAGTGCTTGTTGGGTTCGTAGAAAAGGAGTAGACAGACGGGGCTTGTCATTCTTGGATCTAGAAAAAGTCAACATTCTAGGCCAATCTGTCAGGATGGAGAATGGGGCCAATTACCGGACCCTTTCTTTTCTGAATGGGACACAGAGCGTTCGTTACAGTTTATGAATGGAGAGGAGCAGCTGTCACCCCTCCATTCATCTTCAATGCAGAGAAATGGACTGGGGAATCTGTCCTCTGTCCTTCTCTCTCAAATGGGAGATGTCAGGGGTCTCTCTTTAGCCCCCTGACATGTCACCAAAGCCCCCAACAGGGCTGATTAAAAAAAAAAAAAAATCCAAAGTAAAACTAAAAAAAAATAAGACACAGCCTCCCCCCATACCAACACGGTCCAGAGCCCCACGAGTCAAACCACTGACACTGCCCACTGACACGTTCCACCCCCTTTCCCAAAAGCACTGTGAAAAAATATATTAAAAAAATAAATCCCCCCCCCCCATCATTGTGGGGAAAAGTACAAATTTTAAAATGTCAGGTGACCACACTGGTGCCATGCCAGACATGGCATGTGATTTGCAATGCATTGCTGTTCAGATCACATGCGATGTTTGTGCAATGCGATTTCAGCCATTCGATGTGATTTCAGTCATACGGTTTGAATGGCTGAACAAAACACCCACAACTCATTTTTTATTTTTATTTTTTTGCAAACATCCTGTACTTCTTACCTCCCCTTTTTGTTTCTGAGCATTGTAGAAGTTGTATGGGCTGCTGTGGCTATTGATGTGCTCCCGGGTCAATTTTTATACAATGTTGCACTCCAAATCGTTTCACATTCTGTGAATACTCCCCAGCTTTTCTCTTGTTCATACATGTTCTAGGCAGCAGTTGCACATTTTCAGTGGCTTGAATCTTTTTTTTGTTTTGGGTGACTGGATTAGCTTGGTATGTGCAAATAAAGAAGCGGACATTTTTAATATCTAATTTATTTTATTTTTAGGTGCCCTATCAACTGGAAAATGATTTTGACACCTTTAACCAAGTTCCTGAATCTCCAATAGGACGCGAGGAAGAGCCTCACCTCTACATGGTGGCCAAAAAGTACCGCAAGGTCCAGTAGTCAAATCTCCAGTTTTGCTTCTGTGGTTGTCCTGATGCCATAGTGGCTAATTTTACCACTGCAATCTCTTCTCACGCTGCATATATAGCTCGTATATGAGCCATATTGTCTCAGAATGCATGTTTTTAAAATACATCGGGTTTTAAAATGGACTGCTGATGCAAGTGTAGTAAAATGTTGAGTTCTACTAGGGTTGCCAAAGATTGTGATTGCGTAGAACCAAGTTTGATTCCTAGTGGGTGTTTATAAAAAAAAAAAAAAAAAAAAAAAAAAGCAGCTTCAAGAAACCTGCAATTGCTTTGTAAAAGCTTGCTGTTCATACTGCACTTCTACAAGCTGAAGGCCATCTGAAAGAGGCCTACCATAGAAAATGTTTCACTCTGGTCCTTATTGTCTATGGGTTGAGACCTGAAATTCTACACACTGCTGTAATAGTCTGTAGCTATTTAAAAAAAAAAATATGTAATTTCAAAGAATAATTTTAGGCATTAGGGCAAAAAATCCTCTCCACAAAGGGTTATAAATGCACATTTTCACTTGCAATGGGAAGATCAGAAAGTGTCTGCCTAGTTTATGGTGTATAAATGGTAATTCACATAATTGGAAATTATATTCTGCAGATAATCAATGATTCCTGATGGGGTGTTATTTCTTTTTACAGGTAACCATAAAATATTCCAAACTTGGACTAGAAGACTTTGACTTTAAGCACTACAATAAAACCTTGTTTGCTGGCCTTGAGCCTCATATTCCAAACGCCTACTGCAACTGCATGATTCAGGTAAGTAGGGGCCTGTCTCGCTGTGTGTTGATGCTAGCTGATTGGCTGCAAGAGTGCATGTTGTGCTGCACAACAGGTGCAGTCACATCTGACTGGCAGTAGGGAGCCAGCACTTGACAAGTTAATAATATATGTTCAGTATTTTAGGCACGCTAAGAATAGTGGGTGACTGTTTGACATGAGTGGCAAACTGTGAGCGAGTAAATGGCAATCTAACGTCATCTCCTTGGGAGGTGTGTGTGTGTGTGTGTTGTGCTCAAAGGGAACGCAAGGTTTTTGTTTTGTTGAAAGCCAATATCTTTCTATGTCATGTTTGTCTGCAACCTATTGTGTAGAAGAGATGGAATAATATCAACTTTATGCACATTAGTCTGTTTACCCTGCTTGTAAAAATTGCAAATCCAGTATTTCACCTTCACAATTCTGGGACCTAGTAGGACCCAGAGGACCTAGTAATGCAGTCTACCCTTCACCTTTGTCAAAAGGGCACAGAATGGCATTTGTAAATTGCATTATAACTGTACTTTGGAACACCATTACAATTAATAAACTACTGTGTAACCTAATGACCTACCATCCATGCAGCCAACCCAATGATCTCTGGCCAGAGAGCTGGAAATGCACCCGTGTTATGAGAAGGCTTCTCCTTTAGTGCATATCAAGTCTACATGGGAAGGGAGTTTAACCACTTAAGCCCCGGACCAATACGCTGTCTAAAGACCCAAGGTGTTTTTACAATTTGTCACTGCGCTGATTTAACTGGTAATTGCGCGGTCATGCAATGTTGTACCGAAACGAAATTTGCGTCCTTTTCTTCCCACAAATAGAGCTTTCTTTTGATGGTATTTGATTGCCTATGCGATTTTTATTTTTTGCGATATAAACGGAAAAAGACCGAAAATTTTGAAAACAAAAGATTTTTCTTATAACAAAAAGTAAAAAATATCGAATAAACTAAATTTTAGTCAAACATTTAGGCCAAAATGTATTCAGCCACATGTCTTTTGTAAAAAAAATCGCAATAAGCGTATATTTATTGGTTTTCGCAAAAATTATAGCGTCTACAAACTAGGGTACATTTTCTGGAATTTACACAACTTTTATTTTATGACTGCCTATCTCATTTCTTGAGGTGCTAAAATGGCAAGGCAGTACAAAACCCCCCCAAATGACCCCATTTTGGAAAGTAGACACCCCAGGGAAACTGCTGAGAGGCATGTTGAGTCCATTGAATATTTTTTTTTTTTTGTCCCAAGTGATTGAATAATGACAAAAAAATAAAAATAAAAAAAAAATTACAAAAAGTTGTCACTAAATGATATATTGCTCACACATGCCATGGTTATATGTGGAATTGCACCCCAAAATACATTCTGCTGCTTCTCCTGAGTACGGGGATACCACATGTGTGGGACTTTTTGGGAGCCTAGCCGCGTACGGGACCCCGAAAACCAATCACCACCTTCAAGATTTCTAAGGGCATAAATTTTTGATTTCACTCCTCACTACCTATCATAGTTTTGAAGGCCATACAATGCAAAGATGGCACACAACCCCCCCAAATGACCCCATTTTGGAAAGAAGACACCCCAAGCTATTTGCTGAGAGGCATGTTGAGTCCATGGAATATTTAATTTTTTTTGCCCCAAGTGATTGAATATTGACCAAATAAATAAATAAAAAATAAATTACAAAACGTTGTCACTAAATGATATATTTCTCACACATGCCATGGTTATATGTGGTATTGCACCCCAAAATACATTCTGCTGCTTCTCCTGAGTACGGGGATACCACATGTGTGGGACTTTTTGGGAGCTTAGCCGCGTACGGGACCCCGAAAACCAATCACCACCTTCAAGATTTCTAAGGACATACATTTTTGATTTCACTCACACAAATCTTGAAGGCGGTGATTGGTTTTCGGGGTCCCGTACTTGGCTAGGCTCCCAAAAAGTCCCACACATGTGGTATCTCCGTACTCAGGAGAAGCAGCAGAATGTATTTTGGGGTGCAATTCCACATATAACCATGGCATGTGTGAGAAATATATCATTTAGTGACAACTTTGTGCAAAAAAAAATCAGTTTATCATATTCCCGCAACTTGTGTCAAAATATAAAATATTCCATGGACTCGACATCCCTCTCAGAAAATAGCTTGGGGTGTCTACTTTCCAAAATGGGGTCATTTGGGGGGTTTTTGTGCTATTTTGGCATTTTATGGCCTTCGAAACTGTGATAGGTAGTGAGGAGTGAAATCAAAAATTTACACCCTTAGAAAGCCTGAAGGCGGTGATTGTTTTTTGGGGTCCCGTATGCGGCTAGGCTCCCAAAAAGTCTCACACATGTGGTAGCCCCATACTCAGGAGAAGCAGCAGAATGTATTTTGGGGTGTAATTCCACATATGGGGGGAGTATGTTTTGCGCATGGGTGTAAGCGTTACTGGCACTAACTAGCTACCTAGCGGCACCAGCGACACTAATACAGCGATCAGAAAAACGATCGCTTAGTGACGCTGGCAGTAGGGGGTGAAAGAGTTAACTCTAGGGGCAATCAGGGGTTAAAACCTTTATTAGAAAATGTATGGGGGTACCTAACGCTATAAAAACCTGGCGGGCGAACCTCAAAAAATAACTAGCTACCTAGCGGCACCAGCGGCACTAATACAGCGATCAGAAAAACGATCGCTTAGTGACGCTGGCAATAGGGGGGTGAAAGGGTTAACTCTAGGGGCAATCAGGGGTTAAAACCTTTATTAGAAAATGTATGGGGGTACCTAACGCTATAAAAACCTGGCGGGCGAACCTCAAAAAATAACTAGCTACCTAGCGGCATGAGCGACACTAATACAGCGATCAGAAAAACGATCGCTTAGTGACGCTGGTGAAAGGGTTAACTAGGGGGTGATCAAGGGGTTAAAAGTGTTAGGTCCAGTGTAGCCCCCTACCCCCCCCCCCCAATAAAGGTTTTAACCTCTTGATCACCCCCTAGTTAACCCTTTCACCCCCCTTTTGCCAGCGTCACTAAGCGATCGTTTTTCTGATCGCTGTATTAGTGTCGCTCGTGCCACTAGGTAGCTAGTTTTTTTTTTGAGGTTCGCCGCCATGTTTTTATAGCGTTAGGTACCCCCATAAATTTTCTAACGCTATAAAAACATGGCGGCGAACCTCAAAAAAAAACTAGCTACCTAGTGGCACGAGCGACACTAATACAGCGATCAGAAAAACGATCGCTTAGTGACGCTGGCAAAAGGGGGGTGAAAGGGTTAACTAGGGGGTGATCAAGGGGTTAAAACCTTTATTGGGGGGGGGGGGGGGCTATCCTGGACCTAACACTAACTGCCTGACACTAACTGCCTGTCACACTGAAACTAAATGCAGTGATCAGTAAATGATCACTGCAATTTAGTGATGGTGTGACAGGGGGGGGGCTGGTGGGGGCAATCGGGGGGTGACCGGGGGGGGGATCGTAAGCCTATGTGTACAGGTGTCAGTGTAGTGCTTGTGTACTCACTGTGTGATGTCTCCGCTCCTCCGCCGGACGAAAATACCGGCGGGAGGAGCGGTGACATCACTTCCTCCTCTGCCTGTGTTTACAATGCAGGCAGAGGAGGGCGGGGGAGGAAGCTGATTGGCTGGGGAGCGATCCGGAGGGGGCGGACAAAAACGAACTGCCGCCCCCGCATCCCGGATCGCTCCTGATGATTACCGACCCGCGCCATGTACCGGGGGGGGTCCCGATCGGACCCCCCACCGCCGTCAAGCAGAGGACGTACAGGTACGTACATGTGCCTGTCCGTGCCATTCTGCTGACGTATATGTACATGAGCAGGTCGGCAAGTGGTTAAAAAAAAAAAAAAAAAAAAAAAATTTGCATGAATTTGGCTCAGTCTAGGGCAGGGGTCGACAATCCCCGGGCGCCAGGTCGCAATTGTGACCTGGAGCCCGCGGCCGCCGGTATTTAAGGCCACGGCCTACAAGGCCTCCGTGCGCCCCACCTCCCCTGCCGCGCGATTGCCGGTAATTGAGGCCGCGGCCTTGTGCTGTCCATGCGCCATCTGGTGGTGGAAATTGGCATTACAAGTTAAACAGCAATTCTAAAAGTGTCATTTTTTTTCACTGCCATCTCCTTCCCTCTAATTAGAACCCCCAAACATATATATTTTTTATTCTAACACCATAGAGAATAAAATGGCGATCGTTGCAATACTTTCTGTCATGCCGTATTTGTGCAGCGGTCTTACAAGCGCACTTTTTTGGGGAAAAAATACTTTTTTTTAATTAAATAAGACAACAGTAAAGTTAAAGATAATGTTACGCCGAGTAACTTGATACCCAACATGTCACGCTTCAAAATTGCGTCCGCTTGTGGAATGCCGACAAACTTTTACCCTTAAAAATCTCCATAGGCGAAGTTTAAAAAATTCTACAGGTTGCATGTTTTGAGTTACAGAGGAGGTCTAGAGCTAGAGTTATTGCTCGAACGCGGCGATACCTCACGTGTGGTTTGAATACCGTTTACATATGTGGGCGCTACTCACGTATGTGTTCACTTCTGCGCGCGAGCTCGTCGAACAGGGCATGTTTTATGGCTCCTAACTTTTTAGCTGGCTCCTAGATTCCAAGCAAATTTGTCAAACCCTGGTCTAGGGTATAACTTATAACTGCAGAATGCAATGTCCAAGAGGTTCTGATGCCAGTAAAGGTATAGACAGAGCTTCTA
Source organism: Rana temporaria (assembly GCF_905171775.1). Taxonomy (NCBI): domain Eukaryota; kingdom Metazoa; phylum Chordata; class Amphibia; order Anura; family Ranidae; genus Rana; species Rana temporaria. Next base: position 132,136,469 of record NC_053490.1, on the reverse strand, counting down.
GTAAACAAACACATTAAGCAAGGACCTAGGCAAATGAGCATCCAATTTTGTAGGCCTAATGCATTTTGGGTTCCAAATGACCTCCTGTTGCAAACTGGTCACATGATGGTCTGTGTAAAAGAAGCTGCTATCCCAGGAATTGGGAGAAGGGTAGGTTACACTCCTTTCCTGTCTTCCATCCTGATTTTATATTGCTGAAAAAGGCCCTCAATATGGAAGATATCAATTCTGGTAATGTGCTAACAGAAAATGCTCTGTGGCCATATGGGAATGTTACTCTAGAATCCTAATGCCTTTTTAAGTATACCCTTTAAAATGGGGAGTAGGCTTTGAGCAATATCCAGATCAAATCAGTCCAATTACATCCTTGTGTAACTGGTAAAGCACAGGGGAATCTTGTGCTAGCTCTGGTTGGAAGGGGGGGGGGGGGTTATGAATTTTGTTAATGGATGCAGATGTTTTAGATTTATTTTTTTTTTAAAACTGAGGCTGTTAGGCAGTAGCCAGCATTTAGCTTCCTCTGTCAGTTTTACACAGGAGTGAGCCAGGGATCCAAATTTCACATATGTGTAAACCTTATCGATTTATCTGGCTGAAGGGGTGAATGTTTAAAATGTCATATGTGGAGGTGGAGGGCAAATGGTGTTAAAGGCCCTCAACCCTATTCATTTATGGCTGTTCAACTTTGACATATCCTAGTCTTTCACACCTCTTGTGAACCAGCTGCCCTCTGTCCAAATGTGCACCTTGCTGTCCTCCAAAGAATGTCCCTTTTTTTTCCTTGACCTGTAGTTTGCTCTCTGGTTTGAGGCATTCGCTTTGTTGGGAGGTTACTTTGCTCACCCTCCCCCCCCCCCCCCATACATGTTTTAATGATCCTTCTGAGGTGTGTGTGTGTGTGTGTGTGTGTGTGTGTGTGTGTGTGTGTGTGTGTGTGTGTGTGTGTGTGTGTGTTTTTTTTCCAATCGCCTCTCAGGACAACCTTGGAGAGAGCGCAGCTCTGCCTCTTCAATATGAAACACCCCAGGCTTTAGATCCCTCCTCCACCATGGCTTCAGTTATTGTGTTTCCTCCACCATGGTGGAAGCAACAGGCTGGAGCCAGGGAGCTGCGCTTCTCTCCAAGGCTGGAGGAGGTCAGGCTTTTCCCTCTAGGGTGGCAGGTGTTCTGCAATTTTTTGGACCATCCCAGCTCCCCTCTTGTTTACCTTAGGAGGGGTGTTCAGGAGTCCCCAGTCTCGCCTGCTCACGGGAGCAAAGGTCCTGCAGGTATCTCAGTGTCTTGTGCCCGGAATCCGCTCGTTTTGACCCTGGTGGTCAGGCGGGTATCCGGTGTTCTCAGCGGTGCTTCCCGCATGTCGGTTCCGGGTCCTGGCCAGTGGATGACGTCACGCTGGCGACATTTGTGGTCCTGTAGGGGCACGGTGCTTGTGGCTCCATGTGCCTGGGACGCAGAGACTAGGGGGCGGGTCCGCTGACCGGCGTTTCCGGCCTCCGCTGATGACGCGGAGCCCGGGAAATTTAAAGAGCAGCGTTTTTCCCTTCTGCTGTGTGTGCTGCCGAAATGGAGGACAGAGCTACAGCGACGGCGGATACAGGCGCCATGAGCACCGGTCAGGCCCAGGTAAGAGGGGTACAATGGTACTTTTTTTTTTTTTTTTTTTTTTTTTTTACCTTATGGGCTTTTGTGTGGGTTTGTTTTCTGTTACTCCCTATGGGAGCCTGTATGCTTTGCCGGAAGCTTTTGCTGATCCGTGACTGCAGTTTTTATTTTGGGGCCGTGATGCTGTTGTGTTTTTTTGTTTTTTTTTTTCTGGTGGTGGTGTTTTTGCACAGAGGTGTTTTAGCGGCTTTATATAACTATATAGTTAATGATTTTTCCTGAAACGAGATAATAAAGAACTTAAGTAAAACTAAGCCATTAAATCTACCAAGTCAGATGAAGTGTCCCTCCTGCAAGAATCCTCTCAGTACATGATCTACACATTGGTTTTTACCCTGAATCTAAGGATCTGGTGGAAAAGGAATCTTCTCAACAAATTAAAGATTTGTTTTCCTCAGTCCATGAACTTTCAGATTCACTCAGCTCAGTGAAAGCTATGATGGTACAAAGTACGGTTCAAGCTGAACCCCAGCATCCACCAGCAAGCCCAAGAGCTTCCACTTCCAGACCAGTAGAGGTGGACTCTGGGGACGAAGGGGAAAGTACTCTTCCTCTTCTTCAGAGTCTCTAAGAGAGGGAAGAGGATGCGAGCAGAACCTCAAGATATAAATTATCCCTGGAGGACGTGGATGAATTGTTGAGCGCAATTTACACCACTTTGGATATTCAGGAGGAAAAAGTGCAACTATCTGTTCATGATAAAACGTACCAGGGCCTGGATGATTCCAAACATAGTTTTTCCAGTCCATAGGGTACTATCGGACACTATTAAAAAAGAATGGAAAGATCCGGAAAAATACTTTTGTTTTTTTACCCAAATCTTTTAAGAGAAGGTTTCCCTTCGAAAGTAAAGAGTCTGGAATAAGAAACCTAGAGTTGACGCTGCTTTCTCGGCGGACAGATCTTACCTTTGAAGACATGGGGGGGTCTTAAAAGATGCAATAGACAAGAGGGCGGATGCCCTCCTGAAAAAGGCATGGGATTACGCGTCGGCCAGCCTCAAACCAGCGATGGCCTCCACAGTGGTGGCGAGGAACCTAGAATGCTGGGTGGAGAAGCTAAAGAGCCACGTTGAGGCTGGTACCCATAGAAAAGATCTCCTAGAATCTTTTCCTTTAATACTTAATGCAATTAAGTATATGGCTGATGCATCAGCTGAATCAATCAAAATGGCAGCCAGATCCTCAGCACTTGTTAATTCAGCTAGGCGTGCAGTCTGGCTAAAAACTTGGTTGGGGGATACGGCCTCTAAGATCAAACTTTGAGGCATTCCTTTTTCAGGGGATTTTCTTTTTGGCCCAGACCTGGAAACAGTCTTGGACAGAACGGCCGATAAAAAGAAAGCTTTTCCCGCCAAGAAGCAAACTTTCAAAAATAATTTTTGTGGTGTTCAGCAACCCTATAAAACCAGGGAAGACAACAAAAAACGCTGGGTTCCCCAAAAGGGTAGGGGAAGGGGCAGAGTTCTCTTTAGATCTCCCCAGATCAAACCCCTCAAGATAAGTGACAACCCCACTCCAGTGGGAGGAAGATTGTCCACCTTTCTCCCTCAATGGAGTCAAATACCCATAAGTCCTTTTGTAAGAAACATTATTTCAGAAGGTTACAGACTGGAGTCTGTAAGCAGATTTTATGTTACAGCCCTCCCAAGGGATCAGGAAAAATCTTCAGCTATGATGAACCTGTTTACAGGATCTGATCCAACAAGAAGTGATTATCCAGGTCCTGAAACAGGAGGGCCGGGGATTTTATTCCCACATTTTCTTGGTGAAAAAACCTTCAGGCAAGTACCAATTGATTCTGAATCTGAAGATCCTAAACAGATCAATACGGTACAAACATTTTCGCATGGACACGATTCACTCCATTACAAAGCTGTTGTCTCCAGGCTGCTTCATGGCCTCCCTGGATCTAAGACGCCTATCTGCATGTACCGATAGCGCTAGCTTCCCAACGGTTTCTTCGCCTGGCCATCAATCTGGGAACTTTAGTCTGGCATCTCCAGTTCAGGGCCCTGCTGTTCGGCCTTTCATCCTCCCCCAGGATATTTACAAAAGTTATGGCGGAAGCCCTGGAACCTCTGAAACTGAAAGGGATCTCGGTCATTCCATATCTGTTCTTTGCGGACTCCGGAGATCAGGTTGTGACAAATCTTCAAATGTCAGACTCATCTCAAGGGCCTAGGTTGGCTGTTAAACCTAGAAAAGTCAAATCTGGATCCTACACAGGAGATGAGGTTTCTGGGCTACACCTTGAATTCCATAGTACAAAAAGTTCTTGCCCCAGGAAAAGATGGAGAAGATCTTTTCAGCAGTAGGTCAGATCCAGACGAACATGTCAGTGTCGGCCAGATCAGCCATGTCAGTATTGGGTCTTCTCACGGCTACAATTCCAGCAGTCCAGTGGGCAAGGTTGCACTCCAGACCTCCCCAGAGGAACATTCTACAGGTTTGGTCGCACCAGGAGTCGCTAGAAAAGCATTTCAAACTATCCTCGAATGTGAAACGAGCACTCTGGTGGTGGAGGGACTCTCCCAATCTGACAACGGGTCTCCCATGGGTTTTTCCCCTGGACAAACGTCTAACAGACGTGAGTTCCTGGGGTTGGGGGAGCCCATTTGGATGGTCAAACCGCACAAGGCACTTGGTCCAAAGTGGAGGCAAGAAATTTGTCAAACTGGCGAGAACTGAAAGCCATTTTTTCTGGGTCTTCTCGCTTTCCAACAAGAGGTCAAGGGACAGCATTGACAGGTTCTGTCAGACAACACGACAGCAGTAATCTATGTGCTCAAACAAGGGGGAACCGGGAGCAAAAGTTTTTATGGAATTAGCCAATCAACTACTGTCCTGGGCAGAACTCAATGTGGCTTCGTTGTCAGCAGTCCATTTGAAGGGATCCCAAAACCTGCTAGCAGATCTTCGCAGGAGCAGAATGGAGTCCGAGATCATGGTGAAAACCTCCTGGTTCAGAGGAGTGGGTACATCCTTAAGTGGACCTATTTGCCAGTCAGCAAAATGCAAAGGTTCAGGAATTATTTTCTCTTCACAGGGGGGGATCAGGCAGTAGGCATAGACTCTCTAGCACACCCATGGAATTACCAGCTGTGTTGCGCCTTTCCCCCTTTTCCCACTAATTCCTCTGGTTCTAAGGAAATTCAGGGAGGAAAACACCAACTTACTCCTGATCACTCCCTTTTGGCCAAAAAGACCTTGGTTTGCAACACTTCTGAACCTGGCCAAAAAACCTCCCTGGAAACTACCATGCAGAAAAGATCTATTGACACAGGGCTCTGTGTGCCATCCGGAAGCAAGCAGGTTACATCTAAGTGCTTGGTTTCTGAAGACCTTCTAAAATCTAAAGGACTTTCCGATAAAGTGGTTAAGACTCTATCGAGTAGAAAAGAGGTAACCAGATCCATCTACCTCAAAGTATGGAAGAAATTTAACTCTTGGTGTTCTTCCAAAAATCTTTAAAGTGGAAGTAAACCCTCCTATTGTGTTCAGCCAAGGAAGCTGCCATCTTGGCCTCTGTTTAATCTGCAACTGCCACAATGATGCACATGTGATCAGTTATGAAACCAGCCATTGGATGGTTTGACAGTTTGGTTGAGAGCACAAGCAAATGTGACATCAGAATTTCCGGCATGCCGGGAATGTTAACTGTTTTTTTAAACTATCAAATAGATGGGTTTACTTCCGCTTTAAGTCAAGAGTAGTATTTCAGTTCTAGAATTTCTCCATGAAGGAATGGAGAAAGGTTTGGCAGCCAGCACCCTGAAAACACAGGTAGCGGCTCTTTCAGTTTATCTTGAAAAACCTCTGTCCAGAGAATCTTTAATTTCCATATTTTTTAGGGCTCTTGCTCAAAACAGACCGATAGCCCTCAAAGTTTTTCCTAGTTGGGACTTGTCTATTTTGCAGAGTCTCACGGGAGCTCTGTTTGAACCCTTACAGAGTACAACATTAAAAAATTTAGTTCTCAAGACAATTTTTTTTAGTCGCCATTACGTCAGCAAGGCGAGTCAGTAAGCTCTAGCAATTACAGAACCATTTCTTAGAGTTCTTTCAGACCGGGTGATCCTTCAAACGGATCCAGCCTTCCTACCGAAAGTGGCCTCAACTTTCCATCGGTCGCAAGAAATAATTTTACCTACATTTTCCTCAGCTCCTTCTAATGCAGGAGAAGAAGCTTTTCATACACTGGATGTGAGGAGATGTTTGTTGGTTTCTTTCTGTCACCAAGGAGTTCAAGAAATCAAACGCTCTTTGTGGTGGTCTCTGGCCCCCCCCCCCCAAAGGGGAAAGAGCTTCTAAGAGTACGCTCGGCAGATGGCTTAGACAAGCAATTTCAGAAGCCTATAAAGTGAAGGGAGAAATTCCTCCATCAGGTATCGCTGCTCACTCAACGTCAACGGCAGTTTCCTGGGCCGAGAGGGCCGGTGCTACGCCTGATCAGATCTGTAAGGCTGCCACTTGGTCCAGTTATTCAACTTTTATTCGGCACTACAGGTTGGACTTGCTGTCTGCTGCAGATCAAGCCTTCGGCAGGAAGGTACTGCAGGCAGTAGTCCAACCCTAGGGTAAGTTACTTGGTTATCCTCTCCAAGGTTGTCCTAAAAGGCGATTGGAGAAAAACGTAGAAATTGGTTAGTCTAACTAAGAGCCTTTCAGGACAACCTTATTTCCCTCCCTAAAATATATCTTAAAATTGTGTATCTATCATGGTGTTGTGGTTCTTCTGTGCTTTGTTTTCCAGTGTCGGAGGCCACACAATAACTGAAGTCATGGTGGAAGAGGAGGGATTTAAAGCCTGGGGTGTTTCCTATTGAAAAGGCGGAGCTGCACTCTCTCCAATGTTTGGTCTTGACTATTTTATTTTTTGATGGTTTTTACAAAACGGTCTGTGTAGCCACAAACCATTAAAGAACTCAGAGGTCTGTTCTTTTCTTTTTTAGACTTTGTTGCCATTTCGGCCCGATGCATTTGAAGGACCCCCCCCCCCCCCCCTGTCTGTGTTCCATTGGTATTTTAAAAAGCCGATGCTGGTCTGTGTGGGTTGGTTTCCTGTACACTAAAGCTGCACGATTAATCGTTAAAAAAAAAAAAAAAAAAAAAAAATCCCCAAAAAAATCCAATCTCCCGCACAGTCTTAGAGGTAACTAAAACCTTTGCCATTCTGAAGCTTCCTTCCAACCACTTTGCATATTTTATATATGCTGTGATTCTGTACTTGCCAAATATGCTGCAGAAATCTCTCTTGACCAAGTCTGGCTGCAGCCATTTTAACTGTGGGCAGCTAATGCTGCTGCCTGTTCTGGGAAACCAGTGGTAATTATGGAGAACACTCTAGAAGAACAAACTTATTTTTGCTAGCAAAACAGTTTCAGTTAACACCAAGAGACTAAGTGTGCCCTTTATAGGCGGTTAATCTTTTATATCAACAGTTGCATAGACATTCCTAAAGCCCCTCGTAAGCCACTAAATGGCCTGTTAACTAAGACTAGAAGATGTTTGCTATCTGCCTAATTTATCAGCCACTAATAACGTTACGGTGATCCTAGCTTCTCAGAATAAAAGGGTTAGATGGCAGCGTTTTAACTCACTAACACCCCCCCCCTCCCTTGATGCTTATCGTAGCAAAAACTTGAGTGAGGACAAAGCATCATAGCTTCGTTATGTACACAAATGCTGGTTACTATGTCTTCTCATTGGTAATAAGAATGTCATAGTAACATTTTGGAGCCTATGGGCTCTACTCCAGTGGTTTTGATACACGAGTCGCATGATTTGTCCCCCCCCCCCCCCCCCCCCCCTTATGGGCCTGTCGAGTGTCCACTATGGCTACCAGTAATCTTAAAACGTTTTTGTAAACCTCATATCGGTGAATAGCCTCGAGCTTCGACTGCATCTAGCCAGCTTCCAGATGTGACTTGTGCAGATCTCGGATGTATTTATTTATTTATTTTCTTCTGCCATGCGTTGACCCAGCAGCTTCCAGTAATTTTTGTTTAATATGTTTTTATTGAAAGAGAAAGAAAGGTACATTCAAATACCACAACAAAGTAAAATACAAGAGAAATAAAGCATACAAAAAGTATACTGATAAATGCAATCAACATAATATTACAAAGAACCATAGCGGCTCATATCTATATAAAATCAGTTTTTATCAGGAAAATAAAAATAAAATAAAAATAAAAATAAATAATTAAAATTAAATTCAGAGTAAGAGAGGGAAAAAAGGAGAGAGATAAAGGAGAGAGGTATCAGGGGGAGTGGGAGTGGGAGGGGGGGGGGTGAAGCCGGCACACATGGCAATAGTAATGGACAACTGGCAGAATCATTATATTCAGTAAAACCTCAGTGAAAGGGCAGGGCCACTACATTTAGTACAAGCAGGGACCCAAGTCAGTGGTATGAGGTTTTATGAAGTTTGAGAATCATGAGGGGGTAGGGAAATTATATCTTTATAGCGTTGAGTAGAAATAAATAAGGACCAGGGGGTCCAGGTTTTGGAGTATTGCTCACTAGTGTCTCTGGCAATATGGGTGAGTTCTTCCATGAGTCTAATCTCGGAGATTCTTTGTAACCATGATTTGATGGTGGGGATTGTGGGTTGGCCCCAGAGACGGGGGATGACAGCTTTAGCTGCATTAAGGAGGTGTGGGACAAGTGAACGTTTATATTTACCTATGGGTCTTGAAGTGGCATGAAAAAGAACTATCCACGGATCAAGGGGCAATTTCACTTCGGTGATCTGGTGTATCATATCTAATATTTCCACCCAGTAAGGCCGAATGGAAGGGCAGAGCCACCAGATGTGGGCATGGGTAGCATTCTGACCGCAGTTCCTCCAACAAAGTGGAGAGTTATTAGGGAACATGTGATGGAGTTTAACAGGCGTGTAGTGCCATCTAGTTAGGAGCTTGAAGTTAGATTCAGCCATGGAAGAAGCCAAAGAGGAGACATGTGTAAGTTTAAGCACTTTGTCTTTTGCTCTATCCGAGATACCAGCTCCCAAGTCTCCCTCCCACTTGGACAAGTATCCCGGGTATACAGGGTATTGCAAATCAATAAGGGCCCTGTAAAATTGGGAAATACAATGTATAGGGGGGTCTTTGTGGAGAAAGACCTGTTCTATACCATTGAGATCCTGAATACCCCGTAGTGGATGTGGAAGGGATCGGATGAAACAACTCAATTGATTGTATCTCCATCTGTCCAAGAATGAGGGTAAACCATGACCTAAAATCTCGGACAGAGGTCTAAGGCAATTGGCAGAGACAACATGATGTAGAAGGAGAGGTCCACCTGGTGACCATGCTTGAAAACCTGGGTCAATGGAACCTGGTGCAAAGTATTTATGGAATACTAATGGGGTTAATGGAGAATCGTATGACCATGTGAATTTCTTATGAAGACCGTCCCATACTTCTAAGGAGATTAGAGTAAGAGGCGAGGTATTAGGGGAAAAAGTTCTAAAAGAGCGTGGAATCCAAGGGGTCGCAGAGAGATCAGAATCGCTCAGGGAGTGCTCCAGTTGAACCCATAGTTTGGAGGAAGAAGCATACTTCCAGTCTGCCAAACGTGAAAGTATGACTGCTTGATAGTACATTTTAAAATTGGGTAGAGATAGTCCCCCGGAGCATTTGGCCCTAAAAAGAGTCTCTCTGGACACCCTAGGACGCCCATCTCTCCAAGTGAAGCGGGTGATCATGGTCTGTAAAAGAGTAAAGAAATCCATAGGAACTTTTATGGGGATCATTTGCAATATAAAGAGAACGCGGGGAAGTATGTTCATCTTGATTATGTTAACTTTACCTAACCATGAATGTGAAAGAGAGGACCATTTTCGGAGATCGTCTTTAATGGCGTTAAGGAGAGGGATATAGTTATGTCTAAAGAGGGAGTGAAGGTGAGGGGTCAGGTAGCAGCTTCCAGTAATGTGCTGGGAGCAGGGCTGCTGTTCAATCTTGCAGTTGGTACCACCAGTTTTCCCTATACTTTCCAGGTTCAGTCTCTATCCATTTCGGTTGGAGGAAAATCACTTAGTGTTCAGGAGAAAGATCAAAACTCATCTCTTTTGATATCAAAGGAGACAGGAACAACAAGCGCCCAGAGGCAATTTGGTTCGCATGTGCTGCGCTATATAAGTTTTTTTCATTCATTTCTTCTGCCTTTTTGTATAGACCGGATCCATTGAGAGTGACACTGGGAATGAGGGGGGGGCGCATGCTGCATCCCTGGCTGCTTGGTTTCCTCTAGCCACTTGGGGTCTCCCTTCTGATGGCCTCTAATGTTCCATTTATTTCTGTCCCATATTTGATGCGCTTCCCTCCAGATGTAACGATTCCTCTTTCCTTATACAGGGCTCCATGAGCATGAAAGCTCAAACGCTTACTTGGAGTATACATAAACATTCAATCCTAATCCTGCAGCCACTAATGGTCTGGTCAATGCAATTTAGTTTCTTTCTGTTCAGAGGTTTCCTGTGATGAGTCCTCCTGCCTCTATCGTTGTCTTCTGTGTAACCACTATATAGCGGATCCTATCTTTCACAAAGTTGCTGCCGTCGGTGAAGTGCTCAACATCATGGCTTTGCCAAGGGACTGTCTTTCAAGTCTGGCTGGCCTGCCAATACTTCATCCATTACCTGGAGGTGGTCATATGCTAGGGGTCCTGGTGAGATGGGAAGCGGAGTGGCTTGATTTGGGGTGTTAACAGTCTCTAAAAGCAGTCAGTGATTTTTCACTCAGCATGGCTTTGTATTTTCAGAACTTCAAACATACATCTTCTGACACAGTAATAACTTCAGTAAATTTCCAGTTTCGACACGTGTGTGTGTGTGTGTGTGTGTGTTTCCCTTAACTCTCAAGCATCTGAGTATGCTCTACTTCTCTGAACTTTCCTATCAGGGCTTTTGCCAGTAAATCAACTTTGTTTTTTTTTACCCCCTTCTGCATCTGTATCATCCTTTTTGATGTCTCTTGCAGACTGACGTCATCCTCTAAATTAGTTGTCCGATACATTTTTAAGACTGTCCATCTTCTCTTTTTCCAGTTCAGTTGGTCCGTTGTGGTAAAAAGGGATGTAGACTAGAGTCCGGTATCCCCCACAGTCTATTTCCTTAGGGGCATTTGCATAGCTAAGTTGGACAAGGCAAGAGTTTGGTTACTAACATTTGGGGTGGAAGTGGACACTTGACCTTTGTGCCTGTTGCTTGCTTTTGTTTCAGCTTCTATCCTACTTCTATTGAGTCATGACTGGGGGTACCTCTGGGAGTGTTTGAGATTAGGCATTGACAGAGTGAATATCAGGAGGAGGGGGGGGGGGGGGGCTGTGTATGGTATTTGATCAGGCTTCTGTGAGTCGAACCTAACCTGTTATACCTCTCCAGTGATCATTCATTGTCTTATCTCTTATGCTGTTACTCTTAGCTTGGTAATACATTTATACAGAACTTGTCTAGTCATCTTGTTTTAATGTCTTTCATTAAGGAGGGACACTTTTTTTTTTTATGGGTGGAGCCTCCTCCCTTTCCATGCCCAATAGGCTGGAGTGAAGGACTAAATATTTTAATTGTGGCAGATTTTAGGCATTTAAAGGATGTCGGCCACAAACTGCTATTCTTTCTTTCAAATAAAACTAGAGTTACATAGAAGAAAAACTAACCATTTCAACTGGGATTTTATTAGGGGTGCTGAAATTGCTGCATTGTGATTCAGGTATCCTTAAGTAGCCTCAATGCATGCAACCGGAAAAATCGATTTCCGGGAGAGCGCTTTGAGCTGTTAACCCCTTGGCGCGGAGTGTATACAGCCTTGGCTTTAGGGGGTTATACCGGGATGATGGCTGCAGGCATCATCCAGTACCATTTTTCAGAGCGGCGGTTGGCTTTCCAGGGGTAACAACCGATGTGGCTGAAAGCCACTTTGTTGTTATCTCGGAGGAGCGGGAGGGGGCAGCCCCCATCACTTGAATGTACAAAACTTTAGCACTTTTTACAAACAAAGTTATCAGAAGCAACCATTTTGTTACAGTATGCTTTTTTTAGCTCTCACTACCACACTCACTAGAGAGGGCTGTGCGTGATGTCGCAAGCCTAGGCTAATGACCAGACAAAGGAAGTGGGCTTTATGAGATTCACTGGCAGAAAAGTTTTACTATCAAGTTAAAACAAGGGCAGAAGATTTAATGGCTGTATAATTTTAATAGTCTCTTATAAAAAATTTTTTTTTTTTTTTTCGCGCTAGAAAATTACTTGCAACTGCCAAACATACATATTTTTTTGGAGAGACCCTCGAGATTAAAATGACATTGTATGTCAGATTGTTGCGCTGAGAAAACTGATTCTCGTCTTTAGCCTGAATTATGCAGCTCTACTGTACACCTCAATTTTTGGGGCTTCTCTCCCCCCACCTTCTGTGCAGGCATGGTGTAGCTTTTTTGGGATAGATTTTTTTTTTTTTTTTTTTCCCGGTCGAGCACCTCTTTAGTAACAAGTGCTGGCATCACTGAGAAGAGTGGTGACCTTTTAGAATGGTAATGGGATGAGTTCATGACCACAGTGCATCTTTGTTTTCTGGCAGAATGGTAATGCTCTGACCCCTACTCTGTATAGCTGACTTGTACATCCAAAAGACACTACATCCAAAATATGCAACACACAATTGACTTGGTATGTGTAATGTAGTGAGAAATGCAAATACCTGTACCCGATTATATAGTAAATGTTTACACAATTGTCCAATCATGTGCAAATGAGATGAGTAAATGGGCATCTGTTTTTCTCATTGGATGCTTGAAATGAATCTTCACACACTTTTGGTGTGAAAATATAGTAAATTGGCCTCAAAGTTTCAGCGTTTTCATCTTTCCTCCCAGGTGATGTATTTGCAGGAGCCAGTCCGCTGCCTTGTACAGAACCATCTGTGCCAGAAGGAGTTTTGCCTCAGCTGTGAATTGGGATTCTTGTTCCACATGCTGGATTTGTCACGTGGTGATCCTTGCCAAGTAAGTCACACATGATAAACTTGAATTTTTAAATAAACTGCTTTTACCTGTCATTTACCTGTCAAAACCAGCATTTAAAAAAATGGCTGTCCTCTCTCTAGCTTTACACATTTATGTAAAATATCCCATTTTCATAAACCTTACTGTACTTTTATTTTTGCATTTGTAAGGCCAGTAACTTCTTGAGAGCTTTCCGAACCATCCCTGAAGCGGCAGCACTGGGGCTTATTTTGGCTGATTCAGATGAGGCAACAGGAAAGGTCAATCTTGGTCGTCTGATCCAAAGCTGGTGCCGATTCCTTCTGACCCAACTTCACCAAGAAACGCAAGAGTTGGAAGGCCCACAGGCTTATCGTAGTATTGGAAGTGCCAGGTAATAACAATTGGGTGTGGGTTAGGACCTTGCAATATGTAGTTTTTAAAAAAATTATTATTTTTTTTTTTTTTTTTTAATCCCTGCCATATACTGACCACTTTCCTAGAGTATAATTGCTGTTAAGTTGCATCATTTGCTGCCCGCTAAGTAGGCTGAACAGCTGAGGCGGTGTATACCCAAAGTGAGGGGTGATTGCTCACTGATGCGCATATCGCCCTTGGAAGGTCTTAATATCTGGTAAGCAGATATATTTGCCCTATTTGAAATTGGAAGGACACTTTTCTCTTTCACCTTGTGGATCTACAGTTTGTTTTGGACTTGTATAAAAGTTTACACATCTATTCTAAAGTCTTTTGTTTGCCTCAACTTGACCGCAGAAGAATTGCATTCAGGAGAGGATTGTTTTGACAGAACAACACGCCCAAATGTTGGGTGCATTTTAGGGACTTCAGCGTTTTTATTTACATAAATTAATAACTTAAATTCTGGCCAATGAAACAAACGGCCAAACATTGTTAAACTGACTTGAAAAAATGCAGCTTAGGTGAATTCATAACGGTTTTTCTTCTGTCAGGAGAAACTGTTTAAAATAAGTGTGCATGAGATCTTCACCTGGAAAATCAAGGAATCTTGATGCAAAATCGTCAGCCGAACAGCATCTGCATTGGATCAGTTGCAGGAACTGTTTGCAGCGCGTGTGTGTGTGTGGGGTTCCACCCCCCCCACGATGAGCTCATTTTGGCATCTGCAGCTCTTCCTGATTCCAAAACGGTTACAAAATTGGTAATCGTTTTTGTTTAGAAACCTCTGCAGCTTTGTCACTAATGTTCAGTTTTTCAGTATTTTCTTCATCTCAAAAAATAACATTTTAAAGTTAAACTCTAGTTAGATGCAAGACCCAAACACAGTGCCTGGCAAAAGTATTCATGCACCTTGAAATTTTTCCCCAATTTGTCATGTTACAAACATTTGGATTTTATCTGATGGACCAACACGGTGGTACATAACTGTGTAGTGGATGGCAAATGGTTTTCAAAATTGTTTACAAATATCTGAAAAGTGTGTCGCAATCCGTTCCAAATTTTTTTTGCAAGGGCCCTGTGTACATGTACTGAATTTTTAACATGGAGAGTTCAGGGGCAACTGAAAAAAGCCCAACTGCTTCTAAACATCATTTTACCAGCAGCAGTGTACATGAGACCTAACGCGCATCTGTAAATGGTGATTGAACCACACGGGTGAGATATTGATGCGAATGAGAGCAACAATTCTAGCACTGTAGCTCATGTTTTTGATAACCTGTAAAGGCTTTTAAAGCATAATCTATGGACCATTTTAAAGGAAAAAGCGGCGCCTTCTGAGCGTAGTAAATACATAATTTATTGGAAATATTTAAAACAAATAAGTAATGTACTCACAAAAGGAGCTACACAACAGGCTTAATTATAAGGTTTTTCATCCGCTCTGGTCCCGGGTATGGCTGTTGCTCGTGTCTCGATGTCTGGACGAGATCACCGCAGCTCCTTGCCTCTGTCGGCAGCAACGGGGGAAACCGAACGTTCTCAAGCACACAGCCGGGGATGACGTCACTTCCGGGTCAGTCAGCGGGGAGATGCATGCATGCGTGCTTCTTCATCAGGCTCTAATAGAGCTCTAGATAGAGCCTGATAAAGAAGCACACGTGCATCTCCTCGCTGACATCATCGTGACATCATCGTGACATCATCTGTTAAAGTCCTAGTGACCTCTACCTCCAAGTACTTAATTTTTGATACTGTAGATAACGGTAAAGTTGAGTTTGTTTTAGGGGAGGAAGATGTCCAGTGGGAGGATTTGGGACTTGTCCCAGTTGATACGCAATCCAGAGTAACTACCCATTTTTTCAATGATGTCAAGTGCGGCCTTTAGCGAAGGGCCCTGATCTGCCAAGTACATAGATGGTGTCATCAGCATACAGACCTATTTTATCTGTGTGTCCTCTTATTCTCTTTATATTAGTGTCTGCTCTGATGGCAATTGCCAGCGGCTCTGCTACCAGGGTGTACAGTAGGGGGGGGGGACAATGGACATCCCTGTCTCGTACCTCGGAGCAGTTCCCTCTGGAAAGAACGCCAGCCGCTGACAAATACCCTTGCTTTAGGTGTCTGATAAAGAAGCTTAACCCACTTTATAAACTGTGGACCAAAGCCATAGTTGTGCAAGCACTCCTACAAGTATGGCCATTCTATGGAATCGAAAGCTTTGGCAGTGTCTAGCGCTGCCACCATCCTGGTTCCTGAATTGTCATGTTGAGCCTGTATGTTCGTATATAGTCTCCTAATGTTCATGGCAGTGTTTTTCCCTGGCATAAAGCCTGTTTGGTGAGAGTGTATTAGCGTGAGTATAGCTGTATTCAAGTGATTGGCTAGTATTTTAGCTATTATCTTTATATCTACCTGTAGGAGTGAAATAGGCCTGTATGACTCGGGTCAATGGGGGTCTTTGCCTGGCTTGGAGAGTACGATTATTTGGGCCTCCTGCATGGATAGAGGGAGCGTGTTTGTGTCAAATATTTATTGGTAGAGATCCTTGAGTTTAGGTATGAGTGTTTCGGAGTATGTTGCATAAAACTTCAGGGGCAGTCCATCTAGTCCAGGGGCTTTAGACTTGGCCAGTTGGGCAATCGCATCAGCAATATCCTGTGTAGTTATGGGTGCATCTAGTAATTTCACTTGCTCTGGTTTTAACCTAGGGAATTGGATTGTGTTTAAATACGCTTGGAGTTCACCTTGTTTATGTGTAGTATGGGATTTATAAAGGTTTCTATAGAATTGTAAAAACTGGGATGCTACTTAAGAGGGGTCCGTAGTGGTGTTTCCCCCAGTGTCTATTAGGGAGACTACTACTGGAGGCCTATCGTCCATGTGGGCTAGATATGCTAATAGCCTGCCCTCTCCCCCTGCTCTTAAACCCTTTGCTTGAAGAAAAATATACTTTGTTTGGCCTTTTCAGTGCATAATTGTGTTACCATGCAGGACTGTAGTTTTTACCTTGTCTAGATTTTCAGGGGTGGGATTGGAGTTAAACTGCAAGAGCTGGAAGCAACCCATCAGTTGTTGTAGTATTTGATTAGATGACTGTTTAAGTCTGTTTATTCTGGTGGTAAGAATCCATCGGGCCTGTACTTTAAATTCATCCCAGAATGTGTTAAGGGAGCGTGGGATTCTAGGTCTGTCCAGGAAGTATTTAATCTCTTTCAATGGAATCGTGATCTGTAAGGGCCGACAGCCAGTGGGGGTTCAACCTCCATGTCTGTACAGGGGGGGGGTACTCAGATACTGTCACCCAGCAAGGGGAATGGTCTGACAACAACATCCTTGGTGCAATCCCAGACCCCATGACCTTAGGCAGTAGAGCCTGGGACACCAGTACAAAGTCTATTCTAGACATGGTATTATGACTCGTGGAATGGCATGTGTAGGCTCTGGTTGTTGTGCCTCCACACATCCACTGCGGCAAACTGTCCTGGTACGAGATAGTCTGGTCTGCACGTGCGCACCCGGTTGGTCTCCTATTTGTGTTGGTCGGTCTAGAGATGGAGACATTACCTTGTTAAAGTCCCCCATCCAAATTGCTGGTATGGTCGGATGTTGTGCCATAAACGCTAGGCCCTCTGTAACTACATCAGATTTGTATGGGGGGGGGGGGGGGTGTAGCTGGCTATAATCAGCAAGGGGGCTCCTCTAACAAGTGCATGTAAAAAGATATATCTACCCTGCCGGTCAGTCTCCACAGCTATCAATTCAAACGGGGTGGATTTAGCCACTAGCACCGTGACCCCCCCCCCCCCTGGAAAAGTTTGTATGGGTGCTGCGATATGCCCATCCTACCCAGGGGCGCTTCAGCACTGCCTGTAAATGCCCAGTGACATGGGTCTCCACCAGCACAATATCTGCTTTTTGTCTTTTAAGAAATGTTAGTACAGCTGTTTGTTTAATTTTATCACGCATACCTCGCACATTCCATGTCATGAATTTAATATCTGCCCCGTTGGTCATGGCTTACTGGGGGTACATATACCTGCAGGGTAGCGTTACTTACTAACATATATTGTACATTCACTCTAAGACCATCACTACAATTCACACAACAATGCATTTTTGGGCTTCTTTTCCAACATAACGTATGCACAACGGTGCAACATTTCCCAATGCTCTGATTTGCTGATCTGGCATTTTCCTTCCCTCCCAGCTTTTCACCTCCCCAACTTGGTGAAAGCATACAATACCCATGAACCAGTGTTCGGACTTTCTTCCAGCCTTCCAAACTGACTGGTTCTACTTGAACCAGTTATAGCATGAAAAAAGTTATGTGTGTAAAGTGACACAGGGGAAGTGGGGAGAGCTGTGGGGGGTAAATCCTCCATTTGTGGGCAAAGGTAGCTGTACTCAGTTTCTGTAGTCGGCGTGTTACATCTTGTTATCCGCGTTGATCGAGCCAGGCTGCTGCTGCCTTAGGATTTTCAAAACTGTACATGGCCATCTTCCTCCACTTAGTCTAGCAGGGAACAGCATGGCATATTTGAGATGTAGTGCTCTAAGCCGCCTTTTAACATCTTGGAACTGTGCCCTTTTCTATTGAACCTCGTTGGAGAAATCAGGGAAGACTGCCACGTGACTGTTATCAAGCTGAATATTTCCTTTCTCTCTGGATAACCTCAGGATTTTGTCTCTATCCTTAAAATTGACAAACTTTGCAATAAAGGTCCTGGGGAGCTCCTGCTGGAGGGGGTTTTGCTGGGATGCGATGAGCTCTCTCCACTGAAAAACACGACAGAGAAAGCCTCCCTGCCATATTGATCAATGAGAAGTGACTCTAGGTATTCAGTGGGATTGTTGCCTTCAGTTCTCTCCGGCAGTCCTATGAACCAAAGATTGCACCTTCTCAGCCTGTTTTCCATTTCATCTTGATGTGCATGCAGTTGTTGTATTTGCCTTTGCATGTCTTCTGCAGTATGGCTTAAGGGGTGCAGTATATCCTCTGCTGCTCCTATGCGGGTCTCTGCCTGACTATCTTTAACTACCTTCGCCCCTATAAGTAGTAAATTTACGACCATCAGAGTGCGCTTACTTAAAATGGTCCATAAGAACAACAAATTGATTATCATCATTTGTCACAGCAGGTGGCCAAAATGTTTAAATTGACATGTTTGGGATCAATTTCAATTTTTTGCCCAAAAATTGTGTATTATGTTTATGTGCACTAAAATGTTATGTATATTTGGCTGCACAATTTTTGTGCACCATAAAAAATGCAACTGGGTCTTCTCCTTTTAGAAAGATTTGAAGGTTTGAATTTTTTTTTTCTATCAAAAATTTACATTTTTAACAAGTTTATCAACGTCTAATTGCCTTGGACAGCAAACAGATAAGGTTCCACTTAAAAGCGGCGTTCCACCCAAAAATTGAACTTCCGCTTTTCGGATCCCCCCCCCCCGGTGTCACATTTGCCACCTTTCAGGGGGAGCAGATACCTGTCTAATACAGGTATTTTGCTCCCACTTCCAGGCTTAGATACCCGAGCCACCCACGGGTATCTGCGCCACTTCCGGTGCCTCCCATTTTTTATTTTTATTTTTGTCACAGGGGCATGCTGGGCTTCGAGCACCCAAATGCATCAAAACGCATATGGTTTTTATTGCTGGGCCGTCTTTAAATGCTTCAGATAACTAAGGGATATGTAGTGGCAGATCCAATTTTTTTTTTTTTTAGATTTTTTTTTTTTTTGTTTATGCTGTCTGCATTTGATCCTCATTTTGTGTCTCCCATTCCCATCCCCAGCAATTTTGCATCCACAGGAGACTCTGTAATTGGACAGCTGTTTGGATGTGAAGTGGAGAACTGCAGCATGTGCAGATGCGGCAAGGAAACTGTGCGTCTTTCCACAACCCTGCTCTTTACCTTGTCATACCCAGAAGTCAACAGTATGCGTGAGTATAACATCACTTGGCTATCAGGAGCTCTAATCTGCCAGACACCTACTCATACACAAGGGTTTATGTCCAGTGTTCGGCATACTACCTCAGAGTACAGCCTGATCCTCCTTAAATGAAAGCACTGACATTAAGTGAATAAAGTGACAGGCCAGAGACTGTCGGGCTGCAGAGGAAATGGTTAGATTAACTAAATGAGGAAAGGGAATTTTGGGACTTTGAATGAAGCAATTGAAATGTGGAGGTAGGAAAGGTGAAAAATATTTAATTCATAACATGGATATATGTCCAGTAAAATATATAATTTTTATTTTTTTATTTATTTTTTTGAGATGGATCACACCACACACACACCACACACACCACACAGTAAATGGGTACATACGTCAATACATTGGCCATAATAAAAATTAATCTAAGTGCATGAAGTGGCATGGCCTACTAAATGGCAGCGTGCCCAATACTATATAAATTTTCACATGATGTATCAAAATATGCTGGGTCTAAATATCGGTGGCATCATTGAATATTATACTTGGTGGATGGGTAGCATTCCATGTATGGTGTGACTGTGACATCAAATGTAGCTTGATGCATTTCGTGGATATCTACACTCATCAGGAGCAGATGCAACAAATTCCTATAGAATGTATGAAAATAAACTCTAGAGAGGGTAAATGACTATATATAGATGGTTGATCAACCACACTTGCCAACAAAGACAGTGAATGTGGTAACTGGCACAGGGTGAGCTAAAAGCATAAATCTTGTCAAGGGAGCTGAGGTGGCAATATATGATGCAGGAATGGATAATGTGGGGAAGTGCATAATTGTTTAAAATGATCTCCATGTGGCAAAGAGTATTGAATGTATGGCATCTGGGAACAAGTTAAACTTGTATGCAATTATGACAGTATTGAGATTAATAGATTAAAGTTATTTAATAGGTAGTGTTACAGATACAGATACACAAAAAAATTCACTAGCGCTCAATGAGAAAAATCATAACCCAAATGTCAAAATTAAGACTTATGTGAGGTGAATAGTCCAGTGCTGCGGAAATAGTGGTACCCGGAAGTACCAAACATACAGAAAAACACCAACAAAGTCCGCGCTCATGGATATCCCCAATGTAAAATGGCCCAAATTAAGAGAAAAATATAAGAAACTGAATTATTGGGGAAAAAAAACAATCCTTTTTTATTGAAGATCAACTTCAGCACTGTAATGAACAGTCCATGTGCAATGGTAAAACAGGCTAATAAAGCTTATATACATCTCATGTAGTATTCGCCAGCAGCCACCAACAGATTCATGGGGTCAGAGCTCATGGATTCAGTCACCATGCCATCAACAGATGGAACACACAGTACCTTTAGGGGCAGATGGAAGAGAGGCAATGGTACAGAGAATGTCGTCGCACCATCAACAGGGACCTGACATCGAATGATCCGCGTAGCCTCAAGGTGTCACCGTAAGATGGTAGGAGCGGGATCCTCTAGCGAATCCAGCAGCCGGGGACACGGCGCGATGAGGTCTGTGAAAGCGGGCGCTTGTTCCGTACGAGCGCGCTGACGTCACACGTCTGGGACGCTGCTCGGCAATCGAGATAGTCAAACAAGGATGTGATGGGTGCCCTCTGGTGGGGAATTCGTAGAGTACACGCTCCCATTCGCTGGCAGTTTTCCATCAGTGTAAGAAAAACTTTAAAATGAAGTTGATAATAGCAAAATTTAAAATTAAGATGGAATTTCCATAACTGGGGGGGGGTGAGTATATGTCTTGACGCGTTTCGCGCTTCAAATTGCTTTTTCAAACTTTGAAAAAGCGTTTTGGAGCGCGAAATGCGTCAAGACATATACTTACCCCCCCACTTATGGAAATTCCATCTTAATTTTAAATTTTGCTATTATCTTCATTTTAAAGTTTTTCATTCGCTGGCAGTTTTCCATCAGTGTATGGGAGCGTGCACTCTACGAATTCCCCACCAGAGGGCACCCATCACATCCTTGTTTGACTATCTTGATTGCTGAGTGGCGTCCCAGACGCGTGACGTTAGCTCGCTCGTACGGAACAAGCGCCCGCTTTCACAGACCTCATCGCGCCGTGTCCCCGGCTGCTGGATTCGCTAGAGGATCCCGTTCCTACCATCTTGCGGTGACACCTTGAGGCTACGCGGATCATTCAAGGTCAGATCCCTGTTGATGGTGCGACGACATTCTCTGTACCATCGCCTCTCTTCCATCTGCCCCTAAAGGTACTGTGTGTTCCATCTGTTGATGGCATGGTGACTGAATCCATGAATCTGTTGGTGGCTGCTGGCGAATACTACATGAGATGTATATAAGCTTTATTAGCCTGTTTTACCATTGCACATGGACTGTTCATTACAGTGCTGAAGTTGATCTTCAATAAAAAAGGATTGTTTTTTTTTCCCAATAATTCAGTTTCTTATATTTTTCTCTTAATTTGGGCTATTTTACATTGTGGATATCCATGAGCGCGGACTTTGTTGGTGTTTTTCAATAGGTAGTGTTAGATTAACATCCTCCATCCAGGAAATTGTGCAGGGAAATCGGATATCGTCTGCCTATGTTCAGCTTTTCAAAGTGTGCTTTGGAAGCTGCCGCAAGCAAATTTAGTACAGAGGAGCCTGTACAATTGTGTAAGGCTGGAGTTCAGCTTTAAGCGGAATGTATTGTGTATTTTCAATGCGCCATGACACCAGTGTCCTTGTCACCCCTTGTATTATGTCTACTATATAATTTTTTTTTTTTTTCTCCAGGTAAAGATCCACCAGAGTATGAGTTTGTAGAGATCCTTAGGAGAAGTATCTGTCTGGAGCAGAGCACCCAAGCTTGGTGTGAAAATTGTGAGAAGTACCAGCCCACAGTAAGTTCTTGAATGGTTGTAGCTAGTTTCTCATTCAGGAAGGTATCATTAGTTGGAATGCTTGCATAAATTGAAAAATTATTTTCTATGCAGTGATCTAAAGTCCTTCTTTTGGGAGGAAAGGAGATATGTAAGAGATCCTGTTCACTGGCATTTAGCTACCCTGGTAGCTGTCCATCAAATGGTTGGGGGGGAATCCATGTCCAGTGCAGGTTGTGGGTGGTACAGGGATTTAAAAAAAATGTGGCCTGCCTGACCTGTTTTTAGCAACCGATTAGTTGGTAAGACACCACTAGCTGGCCCAAAACAGTTTTTGTTTTTTTCAAGGAATGTATACATTCCTTGTAATGGGAAGAAGTGATCCAGAAAAGCAAACTAGAAAAATAAAAATGCAATTTAACAATTGAAGCACTCGCAGAAGCAAATGCATACGCACGTAGTGCCCAAATATGTAAATGGCGTTCAAATCACACCTGTGAAGTATCGCAGCAAACGTGAGAGCAATAAATCTAGCCCATGATGGCCTCACATTGGGCAAAAAAATGGGCCAACTTTACTTTTTTTTGAATGCATAAAAAACAAAACTTCCCACCTGAGCCCTTCAGCTGTTTTGAAACAAGACCCTGACAATCACGAGCATGACTCGTAGAGGCATGGTGGGATTTGTATTTGCTTCACAGCTGGAGGGCCAAGGTTGCCTACCCCCTGCTCTAGGGTCTCATATATATATTTATATATATTTATATTTATATATATATATATAATGTTTGGGAGTTCTGTGTAATTTTCTAGCAAAGTGTGTGTGTGTGTGTGTGTGTGTGAAATATCCCCCCCCCCCCATGTAGGAGAGATGTCAGAATTGGCCTGGTAGGCAAGTGGTTAAGGAAGCTTTTTATAAAAGGCTTATGTACATATTGCTGGATCCTCTTCCAGGGTCTGTGTGTTTATAAATCTTTTATACATTTTTGAGTGACTCGGTCCAATCCAAATTTCACAAAACTCGATCCAATCGAGCATCTATTTCCTTGTTCAATTTTGAAGCCCACTTGATCAGTGGAAACGATACTTAATCCAGACAGCTTCTAAGTAGATATTTTCTCCCCACAGGTACAAACCCGCAATATTCGTGGTCTTCCTGATGTGCTTGTTATAAACTGTGAAGTTAACAGCACAAAGGAGGCAGAATTCTGGAAGACACAGGCAGAGGTATAGTTTACTATTTTTATTTTTTCTTCCTAAATATCAGACTGTTCTTTGCCAACTCTTTTTTCCACTCCATAGAAATGTATGCATAGCTAGGTTTTATAATATGCAAGCTCTACTCTGCCACTATCTACCATCTTACATATATTGCATTTTACAGTACGCTTTCAAAAAGTCGCTGACGAAAATAGAGCCAACTGTTCCAATTCCTAATGAAAGCAGCCCAGGAGAATGGTAAAAACCTACATAGATTTTTTTTTTTTTTTTTTTTAGTGTGTGTGTGTGTGTGTGTGTTATATAAAAAAAATATATTCTGTTTCTCAAAATGTAACTTGTGGTGTTTTTTTATACCCCTTAAATGTAGATATGCTTGCTGTCAAGCTCATATTATTTATCTTTTCTTAGGAATGAGTTCAATATTCCTGAGAATGCCCCTCTCCCACCACTGTTGCCTTCAGTGGAGGAAATTCGCAATGTATGGGTGCCATACTCTCTAAAGATGAAGTTATCTAAAAACAAAGAACTTGAGGTTCTAAATTGTGAAGAGAATGAGGAGGTAAGAGCTAGACGTAAGTGTGGCCAGTTTCACACTACCCAGTTTTTTTTTTTTTTTTTATTTTTTTTACTACTTGCTATAATTATCCCCTTTTTTTTCTCGGTATAGGCCGATGCGTATTCTTCTGCACATTTTTGGTAAAGAAATCGCAATAAGCATTTGGTTTTGTGCAAAAGTTATAGCGTCTACAAAATAGGGGATGGTTTTATGGCATTTTTATAAAACAAAACAAAAATCTCTTGTGACTGTGACATTATGGCGTTTGCCGCTATTTTTATACAGCTATAAAAATGCACTGATTACTGTGTAAATGGCAGGGAAGGGGTTACCCACTAGGGGGTGAGGAAGGGGGTTAAGTGTGTTCTTGGCAGTGATTCTAACACTGTGGGGGCTGGGCTACCTGTGACAACACTGATCACTGCTCCCGATGACAGGGAGCAGAAGATCCGTGTCCTGTTACCAGGCAAAACAGGGAGATGCCTTGTTTACACTGTTCTGCAGCTCCGTGACACGATCATCCCTGACTGTACAGGTATCGGATGAAGCATTTGCCTGAGTACAAGTACTCGGGCAAATGCTCGGTATCGATACCAGTATCAGGTCAACCCTAGAGACCACCATTATCGAAAACCAAACCGCCCACTGAAGAGGATACCGGCTGCCATAACAAAGATATAGGCGTGCGGTGGTCCGGAAGTGGTTAAAGCCTCATCGAGACACCACCAAAGCAAAAGCAGGTGTAAACAGAACCATTTTATTTAGTGACAGGGGCTATGACTGGCATCCAGAGAGCTTTAACAAAGTGTCTGAAGCCTTGTGCAGTGAATATGGAGGTAGCGGTTTTGGTAGCTCATTTACACTTTGGCTTCAACACACGTTAACGGCTAGTTTACACTTACTCCAAAACAAGGCCAGTCAAAGCCCCTGTCACTAAGTAAAATAGTTGGCTTACAGTCCTGATTACACCTTGTTTTTGCTTTGCTTAAAAAAATATACTCTGTGTAGCTCTAGTGGTGCTTCAAAGCCTCCCATAGAAGTCTATGGCAAAGCTTGCTTGAAGCCTCACTGAATCCTCACGGAAGCCTCATCGAGGCTAGCTTTAACATTTCTGTGCCCCAAGCTCTTTTTTTTTTTTTTTGAGCCTCTGCCTCTAATCCCATGTTTCAAAACGCCCCCCAATGGACAGGCTACCACTGCAGAAAAGTCAAACTAGATGGGTAAGATCATTTGCTTTAAGGTTTAACCAGTTCAGCCCCGGAAAGATTTTCCCCCTTAACGACAGGCCTTTTTTGCGATTTGGCACTGCGTCGCTTTTAACTAACCATAGCACGGGTGTGTGACAACGGTACCCAAACAGATATAGATATTGATATCCATCTCTCAAATTTATCTCTCTATATCTCTATCCAATATATTCTCTCATCAGTTTAGGCTGATATATACTTCTACGTTTTTTTGGTAAAAAAAAATCTTACTAGGCGTATATTGATTTGCACAAACGTTGGTGTCTACAAACTGGGATAGATGTGGGGTATGTATGTAATTTATTTTACCACCAGTGAAATTATGTTAATCAGTGCTATAAAAATTACACTGGCAGGGAAGGGGGTTAACACTAGGGGGCAATCAAGGTGTTGCGTGTGATCCCTGGGTGTGTTCTAACTGTAGGGGGGGAAGGCCACAATGGATCACTGTTCCCGATCACTGAGCATAGTAGATCTGACATGTCTGTCAGAATGTGGATCCGCTTGCTTACAAAGGCAGATTCCTGTTCTTCCTCTGTTCTAGGCGATCGCAGGTCTCAGCGGACATTGAGTCTGCCCGACCCATGGGCACGCTCCTGCAGCGACAGCGCCCACAACTGCGCGAGCCACTGTACTGGTACTGTGATTCGCTCTGCTGCAGTATATCTGCGTGAGCTGGTTAGCAAGTGGTTAAGTGTGTGTGTTTTTTTTTTTTTTTTTTATATAATATTATTTGTGTTTTGTCTTGCAGCCAAATCAACCAGAGGATGACAAGGATGAAGCAACAAATGTTTATGACCTTATGGCAACTGTTGTTCATATCTTGGATCCTCGTACAGGTGGCAGCTTGGTAGCCCATATTAAAGTAGGAGAGACGTACCACCAAAGAAAAGAGGTGAGGTTTCAAAGAGTTATTGCTCAGTCTGGTATACCATCGCTTGTGAAACTGTTCCCTGATATGAATACGATACATTTTTTTTTTTTGGGGTCTGTTCAAAGGTAATTTAAAAAAAATCTTTGGGGTTTATTTACTAAAGCTGGAGAGTAAAAATGTAAGCCTCATACACACATGTTTTCTGCAAACAACGCGTAGGATGTTGTATGCAATACAAGTTCCTGGCCAATAAATGTCAGCCAACAAACACAAAACAATGTGTTTTTTCAGCTTTTTAGTGCCACCCCTTGGGCAACTTCTGCTAATGTTGTGTTTTTTTTTAACCTTGCCTATAGCAGATTAAGGACCGGGTGGGCCTTTAGTCCTGGGTGAACGTCATCTCAGAACGGCACCTCTCGCAGGGCCACTGGATACAGCCGATGACTGATCACCATAATGACCCGCTGCCAGTACCATGTGATCATTGTGACCACTCACTACATATCACATGCCAATTGTAAACGGATGGCATCCATTGTATACAATTGTGTTGCTAGATGTCATTTGGTCAGTGATCACATGTCTTCTCCCTCCGGTGATGTGTTCTTCCTCCCTCCAGTCTTCTACCTCCGTCTCGCTGCTTACTACTTTTACCTTGAGACCCTGCCCCTTGTGATGGTACAAGGGGACGGAGTTGCATGGTGACATCACAGGATGGCCCTGCTCTGTGAATATAGCCTTGGGGTCAGTGTCTCATGATTAAAGATGGACAGAGGTACACTCTGAACAGTTTGCCATGCCATTCAAAAATGTAAGTTTAAGCTCTATTATGCAAAGAAAATTATCCAGAAAAGGCGTTGTTTGCAACAGAAGCTTTGGCCCAAAGTGGGAAAACTGTCCCCCAGACTAAAGAGGAGAGGGACCTTCCAGCTTATCAGTGCTCAGTTCTAAAGCCTGCATCTGATTTAAATGGGAGGGGGGGGTACATTAGTGAGTATTGAATGGGCAGCTTGCACATCTGAAAAGGTACCATCATTGCTAAAAGATGTATTCAGATTTTAGAGCAGCATATGCTGCCATCCAGACTTTTTTATTTATTTTTTTCTCCAGGGAAGGCCTTCCATATTTCAGGATAGTGCTAAAACGCATACTGCGTCTATGACCATATGCAGCCATGCGAAGTGGCCTTCCTGCAGTCCAGACCTTTTACCAACTGAAAAAATTAGGCACACCTTGAAATTAAAAAAAAGACCAAGAAGGCCTAGGACTGTTGAGTAGTTAGAATACTATATCTGCTAAGAATAGGTCAATCCTCTTCCCACAACTACAGCTACTGATTTCCTCAGTTCCTGGATGTTTTCAGGATGTCTTTATAAAAAAAAAGAGGATGGCACACCATTGTAAACATGGCCCTGTCAACTTTTTTTTGAGACCTGTTGCTGCCATCAATTTCAAAATTGCCTTATTTCTTAAAATGTTACATTTTGATTTAATTTATTTTTTCTATTGTGAATTAAAATTTGGGTTTGAGATTTGCATATGGTTGCATTCTGTTTTTTGTCGCTTTTGCACAGCGTCCCAATTTTTAATTGGGCGTTGTAATTTATACAATGCGCTCGCAGTGGGCTGGAAGTATGGCCAGCTTAAGATTCTTCAGGCCTGAACTGCAAACCTGAACATGTTAATGACCTGGTCAGCATTTATATAAATGAAACCAAGTTAAACTTCCTTCCAATAAAATTTAGAATGTTAGATTGTGTTGGCAGTCGTTTTCAAATTTCTTCAGTCTTAACTGCAAAAAAATGTTTTTGTAATGATTAATGTGCTTTTTTATTTTTTAGGGTGTGACACATCAGCAATGGTATTTGTTAAATGATTTCCTTATTGAACCTATTGATAAGGTAAGATCCTGGTATACAGGCCTCTTTCTCCCATCCCCCCACCTCCCCTCTTTTTTTCTTTTTTTTTTTAATCATCTAATCGCCTCCATTTATGTGTCCCATCTATTTATTTTTCTACTCAGTGTGAAGCTGTCCAGTTTGATATGAATTGGAAAGTTCCTGCAATTTTATTTTATATCAAGAGAAGCCTAAATTCCAAATACAATATGACAAGTAAGAGGAGACCATTTTGTGTTATGATTAAATGTTCAATCGTGTTGTGTGTAATTTATTTTTTCTGAATCCCCAAAAATATCCTGTTCCTCTTTAACCCCTTGCCTACCAGGCCAATTCTGATATGTTTAGCAGAGACCCTAGAGAATAAAATGGCGGTAGTTGCAAAAAACTGTTTCATGCATTTAAAAAAAGCTTAGTTGGCACAATTTTTTTTGCATGATGTGAAGGATGTTATGCCAAGTAAATGGGATACCTAACATGTTGCGCTTCAAAACTGCACACTTGTGGAATGGCGCCAAACGGCGGGACTTAAATCCCCATAGGCGACTTTTTTTTTCTTTGATTCCTTGTTCCTATTACAGGGAATGTAAACATCCCTTGTAATAGGAAGATGCATGATGGGTCCTCTTTACAGGGTCAATAAGTCCCCACATCTCACCTCTAGATTGGCAAGCCTGAAATAGAAAAAAATCTCTGCTTCCCAGCCGACGACTCGATCTGCTGTACATCTCTATCGTTGGCATCTGGCGCCAGCAGTTACCTTCTCCAACTCACCGATGGCAGGGGTGAGTCGGTAGAAGCACGGGAGGGGGGAGTATGAATAATCGGCCGCTATGATCACTCTTATGGTGTAGGGAATCGCCAGATAAAAAAAAATCTGTCTGTAGCTGCAGGCATCATTTAGATATCACCGCTCGAACCCAACCAACATCTGGCGGGCGGGAAGCGGTTAAAGCATGGTATACAGTGCTTGTGCTTTTTTTTTTTTTTTTGGCACCCTGCATCATCTGAAATACCTGTCTGATCCTGCCAGTTGCTACCCTCCCCTTTGTACACCGACCACGATATGTCAGGGCTGCTGAGTCTTGACTGTTGGCGTACGTGCATCCATTATACCCTGCTATCTGCAGCTCTCCTGTGTCTCCCTCTGTCCTCCTCCCACTTCCCCCTTCCTGTCATCACTTCCTATCGCTGATTCGCTCCTCTCCCCACTTCAAAACTGATCGGCCATTATCCTTTTACACATTGACCTGGGCTGTTATGTTTTATCTGCAGTTAAGAACCCAATTGAAGCCAATGTATTACTAGCAGAAGCTTCTCTTGCTCGGAAACAACGAAAGTGCCATGCCACATTCATTCCACTGCTGCTGAATGAGATGCCACAGGCAGGAGAGCTAGTGGGGCTGGATGCGGAGTTTGTTACACTCAATCAGGTAACTTGCAACATTTTTACATCAAATGATTGCTTGCATTGATGGCTTTGAAATCTGATTACCAGCTTCTCCATCCTATGCTAAAGGAATGATGACACTTGAGAGCCAGAAATGCATCTGTTTCAGGATCAAAATTGGGGGGTGAAGTTGTCCACGTAGACCATTGTCTGCAATGCCAGCTGTCGGTCTGCAATCGTGACCGGGAAGACTAATCTGCAAGCTTGGCTTGAACCACTCGTGGAGCACAGCGTGAAAGGGATGGTGACATGGAGGATGGCTTATGTGGACAGTTTTACCCCAGATGCTGCATACTTAAATGTGCTTCTTTTAATCATCTACCATGTGAGTTGCTAAATGTTGTACCTTCATTAAATGTAACCATATTGCTACACTTGGAGGCACCTCTCTTCTCCTTTTTATACTTGGTTGTGATATGACAATACTCTTGATATACAAGCAATGTCTTGATAGTCAATTTATGAAAAAATGTTGCTTGTCTTGCAAAACGCTCTCAAACCACGTTACACTTCAAGGTTTTACTGTATTGGGGGTGCTGTAACCCACCTTTCAGTCAGCGAGAATCGAAGCTGATTTGGAAGCAGAGGGAAAGTTTCAGAAAGTATGCCTCTGGGAAACCTGTGAGGAGTTTAAGGGCTGTTCTTAGAGCAGTAAAGAGCTTCAATTAAATCATACCAAATGTATTGAAGCCTACCAGTCCTAAGATGTGGTGGCTGTATTGCTTTCTTACTATCAAAGCTTCAATTTTTTTTTGTATGGTGTGGTTTTTTTTTTTTTTTTTTTTTTTTTTTTTTTGGAGCTGTATAATATTGGGTACGGTGAAATCTCCTAAACTTGCGTGATTTGGGAGATATTTGCACTGCTTGAAGCTGGTGATGTCACCGGTGCATACGCTCTGAAGGGACTGCATACCCATGCATCCCTTCAGAGGTCCGTGACTCCTGTGGGCATGCAGGGGGGTTGGCGTGGCTAGTCAGATGGCCAGAGGCTGCGAACTCGGAAGAAAGACTGAGTGAAGATGGAAGCCCTGTCAGCGGTGACAGAGCCGTGCTGGAAGGTTTTCTTCTAAGATAATATGCCAGTATGCCATTGTCTTGCAGGGTTTAAGATACAAAGTGCGGTTTATTACTGCGTTTAGAGTAAACCGTTTGTACAATTGCAATATTTTTTGGATGGCATTGATGGCTCACTGGCTGCTTTTTACTTGTTGAATGCAATAGCTAGACTTTTCTCAAAATAAACCATCACTAAGCATGCACCTTCCATACCCGAGTGCTGCCTTATCTGAAAAATATATTTTTACACCTAAAAAACTTATTATACGTGTTCCTCTTATACTTTTTTTTTTTTGGTTTACTTAGGAAGAGGCTGAGCTTCGAAGTGATGGGACAAAGTCTACTATAAAACCCAGTCAGATGTCAGTGGCTCGAATTACATGTGTAAGGGGACAGGGACCTAATGAGGGTATTCCTTTCATAGATGATTACATCTCCACCCAGGAACAGGTCAGTGTATCATGCACTCTTTATAGGAGCGTGGTAGGCTTGTGTTTATCCCTGCATACTACAGCAATCAAGGTGCACTAAATGAGTCTGTTCTCTTGCAGGTGGTTGACTATCTGACGCAATACTCTGGAATAAAGCCTGGTGACTTGGATGCCAAGATCTCATCCAAACATTTGACAACGCTTAAATCCACATATCTTAAACTAAGGTTCCTCATTGATGTAGGAGTCAAGTTTGTGGGCCATGGTCTTCAGAAAGATTTTCGAGTGATAAATCTGATGGTATTCTTTTTGTATACTATATGGCAGGGTGGTTGGGCCAAAACATTGGGCTACTGAGCTTTTGTATACCTATTCCAAACATGGAAAATAGAAACTAAGCATATGTTGGGGTAGAATGGTTACGTTTGAAAACGTGTTAAACAGTACGTCCAAAGATAAGCCGCTGAACCTGCATACAAATCTTATTTTTTCTGAAAGTCAAACTTTGGCAAGCCTCATGAGTCTGTTTTCCCTTTTAATTGGATTTGTGGCCTCACTAAGCAAAGTCTAGGAAGGGACAGGGCTCTGCTAATCTTTTAAATGTATAACGCTATACAAAATTTAAATCTACTATATACAGTACCTGTCATAGTAAGTTGCCCACAGTCATGCTGCGCAGCTCTTCTCTGAAAACAGTCCTTGTGAATCTGCCAACAGCTGTGTTCCTTTTGGACAA
Organism: Rana temporaria; assembly: GCF_905171775.1. Lineage (NCBI taxonomy): Eukaryota > Metazoa > Chordata > Amphibia > Anura > Ranidae > Rana > Rana temporaria. The sequence continues at coordinate 132,105,108 of NC_053490.1, read as the reverse complement.
GTGACCACACTGATCCCCCCAAATTCCCCTCTCGGTACCAATCATACAGTGCCTTGCAAAAGTATTCACCCCCTTTTTTGTGTCTTCTTGGGGATTTACATAATTTAATTTACAGAACATGGCCACAACTGTGTGTGTGTGTGTGTGTGTGTGTGTGTGTGTGTGTGTGTTTTGTGAAGCAAACAACAAATAGGACAAAACAGTCAATGTGCCTAACTATTCACCCCCCTAAAGTCAATACTTTGTAGAGCCACCTTTTGCGGCTATCACAGCTCCAAGTCGCTTTGGATAAGTCTCTATGAGCTTACCACTGGGATTTTTGCCCATTCATCCTTGCAAAACTGCTCCTTCAAGTTGGATGGTTTTGTGAACAGCAATCGTTAAGTCTGACCAGATTTTTTTTTTTTTTTTTTTGGATTGAGGTCTGGGCTTTGGTTTGGCCATTCCAACACATTTACATGTTTCCCCTTTAAACC